>NC_044070.1:17156103-17163603 GCF_902167405.1 Gadus morhua | reverse complement strand
GTCCTGGCTCCACAACAGCAGACAGAACCCTCTGTATGCAGCAGGGTTTGGGTTTGGTATAAAGTCCGAACTTCCTTCACCACAGGAAATTTGTTCATGGCTTATGTGTATGTTTATGGTTCATGTACAGTATGTTTATGGTCATACACATATATGGTACATGCGTATGTTTATGATTCATGGATCATAAAAAACTTTTTTTGTATAGATATGTCTGAAATAAATGTAATCAATTCAATTTAATGTGTATGTTTATGTTCAATGTTTATGGTTCGTTTGTACATTTATTGTTCATGTATATGTATGTGGTTCATGTGTATGTATATGGTAAATGTGTATGTATATGGAACATGTGTATGTTTATGGTACATGTGTATGTATATTGTTCATATGTGGAGCGCCGGCCTACAGTCGTACAGCATCACTACCACGTGGTGTTTCTAGCAGCGAGCAGTAGGTCTCCTTTGTCGGAACGCTCGCTACAGGCGGGGAGGTGAACGCAGCTTCAGGCATCACGCAGCGCCATCTGGTGGAAATGGAAAGGAACGCAGAGAGAAACCGCATGACTAAAAACAATGCTTCACCAATACTACGTCAAAAGTATAAAATCAGGACGAACGCAATCTGTTGATTTTAGAAGCTTGCGAATAAATCTCTTATTATTTATTGTTATTTATTATTGCCTGTTATTGTTTTTAATAAAACATAAAAAAAAAATCTGGTGCGGGACCCAAACATAAACCCATGGTGCCAGGGCCAACCCACTGCTGTGACTTATTCTAATCAGTCATGAATATCAATATGTATTACATGATGCTGCGGATGTGGTCGTTATTTTCAACACTGTATGGTATGTGATGTATAAGTACAAGACTTTACAAAGAAACTTAAAATAAATTTCTGCTGAGGCAGGATGGTTTTGAATTAAATTCATAGCTATGATAAGGTTATGGTTACGATAAGCAATCATAACTGCCTTTTATTGCAGCCGTTCCAGTCACATGCAAAGTACACGCTGCCGTTCCAGTCACACCCCCACACCCCCGTGGCATCGCTCCATCACCTCAGCAGACATGAACCTGGAGACCTTCACTGCGCTCTCTTCACTCCGCGTCTCGTCTTCTGCTGACCCCTAGTGGCGGATTGATAGTGGAGCTTTGGACCTGAATGTGGATCGTAACTGTTTAACTTTCACAGGAGGCATTATTAACTGTCTGGAGTCAATTACTGATACTGATGATCTGTAATGAGTCGATTCTGTATTTGAGATGTTATTTCGCGCCGACCATCGGGCGGCGGGTTCGGCTTCTTTGGAAACGTCCGGACGCAGCAGGGGGCCGTCTGGAATAGGTCATCAGTTGGTCTGACTTCACCTGTCCACTATTCGGACAATCAAACCAGATCCACGCGTTGTTGACAGCAGACGTGTTACCACAGCCGCTCCGGTCCGGTGACCTTGTCGGGACCGTATCTCACCGCAGCCCATCCGGTCAACGCGCTGAGAGATAGGGAGGACGAGGCAGACGGAGAAGTTCTCAGTGAACCAGCTGTTCCAGTACGATAAGTGCAGCAGGAAGCTTTGAAAGCCAGGATGTCCTAGCTCCTTGTATGGCTGAGAAGTTGGACCGGAGTCATTTGCATCCCCCTCCCGTCCGTCCCTGTTTACAGAGAGGAGCGTCTGATGTGTGTGTTCATGTGTTTGCTCTGCTCCGCCTGTCTGTCACAGGAGGCCACCCTGGTGCCCGAGTCGACTCGAGCAGAAAGCACTCATCGCTTTTGGGACTCAAAACCGCCGAGTTTGACCATGTAGTGGAACCCGGAATTATGCTCCTCAGTTGAACTACAGTAACAGGTGAGTAGCCGATCACATCAGGGAGGTAAGACTCAACATGTGGTACTTAGCGAGAGAGAGAGAGAGAGAGAGAGAGAGAGAGAGAGAGAGAGAGAGCGAGTGAGAGAGGGAGAGAGAGAGAGATATGTATTTGTAGTGTGTTTTTGTAAATCTGTGGTGTGTATTTGTACAAACCACAGTTTTTGGTGCGTGTGTGCGTGTGTGCGTGTGTGTGTGTGTGTGTGTGTGTGTGTGTGTGTGTGGCGTGTATCTGTAGAGTTTGTTTGTGTGGTTTGTGGGAATGTGTTGGTAAGAATCTGGAAACAAGTTCCTAATTCACATTTGCTTACATACAAATCAAGTTTTATATATAAATGTGTGTGTGTGTGTGTGTGTGTGTGTGTGTGTGTGTGTGTGTGTGTGTGTGTGTGTGTGTGTGTGTGTGTGTGGTTGTGTATGAAACAGTATTACTCTCTCAAGTTCTACACCCGTTTGTTGGTGGTGGTGTGGCGAGGAGTTGGTACTGTTGGTGAAGCATGGATCCTCCCGATTCCGCCGGGTTGCAGAAAGTCGGCCTACGCAGGAGGCTGTGCCGGGGTAAGTAGCCCTCTGTCCCGGGGTACTACTGTCCGTCCCATGGTACCTAGCCCTCTGTCCCGGGGTACCTAGCCCTCCTCCGGTGGTAACTAGCCCTCCTCCGGTGGTAACTAGCCCTCCTCCGGTGGTAACTAGCCCTCCTCCGGTGGTACCTAGCCCTCTGTCCCGGGGTACCCAGCCCTCTGTCCCGGAGTACCTAGCCCTCCTCCGGTGGTAACTAGCCCTCCTCCGGTGGTACCTAGCCCTCCTCCGGTGGTAACTAGCCCTCCTCCGGTGGTACCTAGCCCTCTGTCCCGGGGTACCTAGCCCTCTCTCCCGGGGTACCTAGTCTTCCTCCGGGGGTACCTAGCCCTCCTCCGGAGTGACCTGTCCCGCTGTAGAGTCCCCTCACCACCGGGCTCTCCCCTGGACCAGCGTCACATCCATGGTCTCATTGTGCGATGGTACATCATGGCCTCATTGTGTGATGGTTCATCATGGTGTCATTGTGTGATGGTTTATCATGGTGTCATTGTGCGATGGTACATCCTGGCCTCATTGTGTGATGGTTCATCATGGTGTCATTGTGTGATGGTTCATCATGGTCTCATTGTGCGATGGTACATCATGGTATCATTGTGCGATGGTTCATCATGGTGTCATTGTGTGATGGTTCATCATGGTCTCATTGTGCGATGGTACATCCTGGCCTCATTGTGTGATGGTTCATCATGGTGTCATTGTGTGATGGTTCATCATGGTCTCATTGTAGGATGGTACATCCTGGCCTCAATGTGTGATGGTTCATCATGGTGTCATTGTGTGATGGTTCATCATGGTCTCATTGTGCGATGGTTCATCATGGTCTCATTGTGTGATGGTAAATCCTGGCCTCATTGTGCGATGGTTCATCATGGTCTCATTGTGCAATGGTACATCCTGGCCTCCTTGTATGTCATTGTATGCTGTGTTCCCTGCAGATAACCACAGGCAGGACACTATCAGAGATTGGCTCTCCTCCAACGTCGACGTGTGAGTATTTGTCTGCCTTATCAACTGTGCTCAGTTTCAAGAAGCTGGATTACCAGGTAAACCGGTTTTACGGATTGCCACAATATTTGGTTACAAATGCTATCCTTAGACTACCCTCAGTTCAGTTGCCATCGCGACACACGCTGTGAGCCTGAAGCCTCAGACACACTTCCTGCTGTCGAGGAATGCTGCTGATTAAAGTCTGATCAGCTTAAAGGTGCAGTGTGTAGGAGTTAGCAGCATCTATTGGTAAAATTGCAGATTGCAACCAATTTAGTCCCCCCCTCCTCTACCAACAAGTAAGACAGGGATTATGACTAAACATCTCTGTAGAGCCGTTTGTCCGTTCTGGGCTCCTGTAGAAACATGGCGTCTCCATGAAGAGGTCCCCCTCCCATGTAGATATAAAGGCTCATTCTAAGGTAACAAATGCAATTAATCTTATTTTCATGTAATCGTACACTAGATATAACGACCGCGTGAATATAGAATTATATTTCTGTTCAGTCCGTCCCGCTGGATGCCACTAAACACTTCACTTCATCCTGGTTCGTTTTTCCGTCTAGTTAGGACTTCCCCGTAACATATCGGTATCCTCACTCACTGTGTGAGTCATATGCCCCTTTTCCACCGCCAGTACCAGCTCCACTCGCCACCACTTAGTGTGGCACGACTTGGTTTGGTTCCAGGCACGTCGTGTTTCCATCTAGAATGTACCTCTTCAACGTGGGCGGGTCGTCATACCAGCATGCGCGAAACTGCGACACAAACACGACCGCGGGACATACAGACAGGGTGACGCACAGGAGTGTCTGCAACTCTGCCATGGTCCACGGCGTGTTCTTGAGCGCTGGTCCTGCCGTTTTCAATAATCAATCACTATGGTTGACTGAACGCTGATGATAGTATTTAAAGATGTCTGGTGTCGGGCTGTCGGGTGTCAGGCTCGGACTTCACGCTCATCATTATTCGTCCAGTGGCGTCACTCTGGCCAATCAGTGGCCAGCAGCCTGTTAACGTCACACAAAGGTATCAGTATAGCTCTCTTGGAACCTTGACGGAGGTGAGACAAAAGAAGTACCAGCTACCAGGTAGCAGGTACCTCATTTTGGCGATCGAACCGCAAAAAAAGGCGGGTCGAGGCGAGTTGAGCTGGTACTGTCGGTGGAAATGGGGCATTAGTGTGTTCACCTCGTCTGCACCAGTCCTCTGCTGTTCAACATAGAGACACAGCCTCAACACACAGCCTCAAACTCAGCCTCAACACAGCCTCAACACTTTGACGTCCTTATAGAACCTACTGGTGATGTTCAACGCACACCAATACCTGTTTTAGAAGGGGGTGGGGGGGGGGGCAGATGTCCTATGGGGGTTCAGGGCTTAGGAAGGTTCAGCTTCATTGGGGTTCAGGTATCGACAGCTTGTTTCCCCATCAATCTCATTGTCAGGGTTCGATAGATGAGTTCGAAGCCTTTCCTGGAAGCGCGTTATTCAGAGATTCAGATTGATTGCACTTGTTCCTGGAGCCTGAACATCCAGGAAACCGTGCGTTTGAAACCAGTGTTCAAGAGATAACCTGACCTGCTTCTTGAAACGGGCCATTATGGTTTATTACCCTTTGAACAACACACACACACACACTGTGACACAAACACACTGTGACACATACGAACTGTGAAACACACACACACTGTGACAAATATAAACACTGTCACACACTGTGACACGGAAATACACAAACGCGCAATAACACTGACACATAAACACACAAACTAACACTTTGAACACATGTCGTTCGATGATATGTATTAATGTGTGTGTTTCTGTGTGTGTGACGGGCTGGTCATGTGTTTACGTCTGTATTTCTTGTGAATGTTTGCTTGACTCTGTGCCAGTTTGAGTGTATCTTAAGGTATCGATGCGTGTCTATTTGTTGGCATTTCCCTGTACGTCTGTGTTGTTTCTCCGCGGACACTGGCTCTGGGTGTGTGTGTGTTTAGTGCACGCCTTTGATCACATGTCTTGTGCCATCTTGTCGGGTGGCTCCTTGTATTAAGTTGACCTGTGATTCCAGGGAGGATGCAAAGCGAGAGGCTGCGTCGGAGCGGGCAGGTATGGCAACTGGAAACTCGATAAACTCATGAGCCTTGCCTGATCTTCCTTGTTCGCTTTTCTCTTCCGTCATGTTTCTTTAATTCTCGGAGAAAACATGTTTTGTTCGAATCAGCTCACTGATATGGTAAGTACAATTCCTGCTTTTGCCTCAACTTTTCTCCCTGAAAGCAGAGTACATTTACTCAGAGTGATGTTTTAGAACGCAGACATTAAATGACCGAACTCCAATCAGACTGCTGCTTGACTCCTGATAAACTAAAACAGGAAACACACATTTAAGGAGTTAAATGTCTTTTACAGTCTGCAACATCTACGGCAGAGACAAGCCAAGGTTAAAAATGAGTACGAGAAAAGGAGAGAGGGACAGACAGAGAGGTGTATGGCCACGCTATAAGGTTATTCAATATATTGGTATAGTCTAGAATAGGTTGGTATATATATTGGTAAAGTCTAGCATGAATTGTTAAACAGTTCTTTAGTAGTTTGGGTTAGGGTTAGGGTTAGGGTTAGGGTTAGGGTTGGTCTTAGGTAACCCCGACTCTGTCTTCAGAGGGTTAAGATCTGTCCCTTTGGAGACAGGGGGAGGAATGGGAGGGAAACCGTCGACCTCTTTGGCGACTAAGAGAGGACCCCTCTTTATGGACTGCTTATTCTTAACGGAGAAGGTGCCATTGTTGTTGTGCTCTTCCCCTGCGCCGGCCCCCAGCATCACCCCGCTCACCCCAGGCATTCAAACCTTATGCAAATGCTTCCCGCGGCGCCATGGGAACGGGGCCGGACGCCTGGGCCTCTGGCCGCTCTCCTTCTTCGCCCCGGGGTTTCCTCCGGCCCTTAATCCCCTTATGTCACAGAGACACGCCCCCTGGGCTGCTGTCCTGCTTGCCGCCTGCACCTTGCTGCTTGCCGCCTGCACCTTGCTGCTTACCGCCTGCTCCTTGCTGCTTACCGCCTGCTCCTTGCTGCTTACCGCCTGCACCTTGCTGCACACACCAGGCTCTGGGGGCTCTGTGCACGGCTGTTCTATGTGCTCGTGTGTGTGTTCTCTGTTATCGTGTGTGTGTGTGTGTGTGTGTGTGTGTGTGTGTGTGTGTGTGTGTGTGTGTGTGTGTGTGTGTGTGTGTGTGTGTGTGTGTGTGTGTGTGTGTGTGTGTGTGTGTGTGTGTGTGTGTGTTCTCTTGAGACATAAACACACACACACTAACACTGTGAACACATGTATTTCAATGATATGTATGTGTGTGTGTGTGTGTGTGTGTGTTCTGCGTTTTCTTGTGTGTGTGTGTGTGTGTGTGTGTGTGTGTGTGTGTGTGTGTGTGTGTGTGTTCTCTTGTGTGTGTGTTCTGTGTTCTCGTGTGTGTGTGTGCGCGTGTGTGTTCTGTGTTCTCTTGTTTGTGTGTGTGTGTTCTGTGTTCTCTTGTGGGTCTGTGTTCTGTGTGTGTGTGTGTGTGTGTGTGTGTGTGTGTGTGTGTGTGTGTGTGTGTGTGTGTGTGTGTGCGTGTTCTGTTTCCTCTTGTGTGCGTGTTCTGCGTTCAGGCTGACACAACCTTACACGTGTTTAAAAATGTGTAAACATTTATCCAACGGGCGATACATAATCATAATAGTTCCTTTTTATCAAACTAAACAATCACAAACACCAAGCAGTGCCATGATGGCAGGAATTCACCGCGTGAACTTCATGTCAGGCTTGTCCGTCAGACCTCGCACTTCTTCTCCATGCTAGTAGAGATACAGAGGGCTGGTCATCCATCAGCGGCCTCACTACGGTGTCACCATCAGAGGTGTCCGCCTGCCTTCCCTCAGCTGCTCTGAGGTCTGTGTTGTGTCCGTCCCGCAGTGCCCATGCGGAGGAGCCCCAGCGAAGAAGATGACCTAGCCTTGGGTGTCGAAGGTAAACAAGCTTCCCGTTCCTGCACTTGTACGGGTAGCCTCTCCTGGGGAGGAAT
>NC_044070.1:17108603-17151103 GCF_902167405.1 Gadus morhua | reverse complement strand
GCTTTGGCTGCGACGAGCCGGACATCTCGGATCGCATCCCGGCGCGGTTCATCAACGCCCCGTCGCAGGCCCGCGGCATCAACATCCAGGTGTTCCTGGAGGCCCAGAAGAGCCGCCTCGACCTGGAGAACCCTGACGTCAGCAGTGAGTGGTCCTGCAGAGAGCACACACTTCGGCCTAAGGAGGTTACCGTGGCGACACAAGGACCCCCCCCCCCCCCCCCCCCCCCGTAACCTTAACTCACAGCTCGGTGTTTTGAGGATACCATGACGACACAAGGACCTCTATTACCCGACTGGTTATTATGGTTACAGAGAATGATACCAAACATCAGTGTGTCCTTTTGTCTCTCTAACTCTGTCTCTCACCCTTCTGTCCCTCTCTTTCTGTGTCTCTCTCGCTCTGCTTCTCTCTCTGTCTGTCTCTCTTTATCTCTCTCTGTCTCTGTCTCTGTCTGTCTGCTTCTCCTCCAATGTCTGTCCGTCTGCTTCTCCTCCCCATGTCTCTCTGTCTGACTGCTTCTCCTACCATCTCTCTCTGACTGTCTGTCTCTCTGTCTGTGTGCCTCTCCTCCCCTGTCTGTCTGTCTGTCTGTCTGTCTCGGGCCTTGTTCTCTGCGTCTCAGACCGCTTCAGACAGCTGGAGGTGCTGCATCAGGTGACCACAGCCTTCACCGCCCTGGTTGGGTCGGGGCCCCCAAAGGCCCACGGGTCCGTCCAGGTCAAGACCCTCCCGGCGGAGGCCCAGGAGAGGAGGCGGCGCGTGGGCCTGCTGCTCCGACGGGCCTCCAAGATGTCCCTCAACCTGGAGGCCGGGGGCAACGCCGGCGAGGGGGCTCCGGCCGCCGCACTCAAAGGGGACAAGAAGGCCCTGAGCCTCAAGAGGCCGGCCGCACTGAGCCCCCTGGCCGAGGAGCAGGGGCCCCAGGACCCGCTGCTCCCCCAGGTGCCGGGGGCCTTCCAGCCACAGGACGGGGCGCTCAGGCTGGAGCCGCTAAAGGAGGACCTGCCCCTGGACACCAGCGGCCCCCCGAGGAAGAGGAGCTCTGGGAAGTCCAGGGAGTCCTTTGAGATGGAGGAGGTATGGCAGTGAGTCCTTCAGGATGGAGGAGGTATGGCAGGGAGTGGAGGAGGTGGAGGAGGTCTGGCAGTGAGTGCTTTGATGTGGAGGAGGTATGGCAGTGAGTCCTTCAGGATGGAGGAGGTATGGCAGGGAGTGGAGGAGGTGGAGGAGGTCTGGCAGTGAGTGCTTTGATGTGGAGGAGGTTTGGCAGGGAGTGGAGGAGGTGGAGGAGGTCTGGCAGTGAGTGCTTTGATGTGGAGGAGGTATGGCAGTGAGTCCTTCAGGATGGAGGAGGTATGGCAGGGAGCGGAGGAGGTGGAGGAGGTCTGGCAGTGAGTGCTTTGATGTGGAGGAGGTATGGCAGTGAGTCCTTCAGGATGGAGGAGGTATGGCAGGGAGTGGAGGAGGTGGAGGAGGTCTGGCAGTGAGTGCTTTGAGATAAAGGAGGTATGGCAGTGAGTCCTTCAGGATGGAGGAGGTATGGCAGGGAGTGGAGGAGGTGGAGGAGGTCTGGCAGTGAGTGCTTTGATGTGGAGGAGGTTTGGCAGGGAGTGCTTTGATGTGGAGGTATGGCAGTGAGTGGAGGTGGTGGAGGAGGTATGGCAGTGAGTGGAGGTGGTGGAGGAGGTATGGCAGTGAGTCCTTTGATGTGGAGGAGGTATGGCAGTGAGTCCTTCAGAATGGAGGAGGTCTGGCAGTGAGTCCTTCAGAATGGAGGAGGTCTGGCAGTGAGTCCTTCAGAATGGAGGAGGTCTGGCAGTGAGTCCTTCAGAATGGAGGAGGTATGGCAGTGAGTCCTTCAGAATGGAGGAGGTCTGGCAGTGAGTCCTTCAGAGTGGAGGAGGTCTGGCAGTGAGTCCTTCAGAATGGAGGAGGTATGGCAGTGAGTCCTTCAGAATGGAGGAGGTATGGCAGTGAGTGCTTTGAGATAAAGGAGGTTTGGCAGGAAGTCCTTTGAGACATCCCGAAATGTTCAAGAATATTTGGCCTGCAACCAAGTTTTCGATGTATGCCTCAGCTGGTGCTATGCGAACGAAATGGAAATGCCTAGCTAAATGTTCAGATCAAGATCCAAATTAGATGAGATGTTATGTTGGATGATAAGGGGTAGATGTAAGGGGTTGATGAGGGGGGTTTCCCACATGGTCACATCGTGTTTGTCCCATTCCAGATCCAGAGTTTTGACGAAGGCAGTGTCGTCAGTGGGATGACCGGAGGACCAGAAAACATGGGTAAGACATTTGAATTACATTATGTATTAACAGCAGCTACCTTTTATTAAATGGAAAAATAAGTAAAATGTAATACAATGCCTTATTGTGTTATTGCTTGTTAATGGCTTTGATAGTATTGTATTATTTAGTTCAGCTTTGTGCTCTCTGGGACTCTCTACTATGTGGTGCTGTAGGTTCGATGACCGCCTTGTTTTCTTTGTTGGGCTCTCTTCAGTTCTCCTCGTGAAGCAGCGTTCAGGTTGCATCGTAGAACCAGCACTACTTGCTGTGTGGCTCTGTTTGCTTGACTTTGTGTTTCTTTATCTTGTGGTTTTGTAGCGTGATTGAGTGAAAACCAGATGGATTTTTGATTTACTATGAATTGCTTGCGTAATTGTATTACATCATGATATTTTACTGCATGAGACAAAAGTAGAATAATGAAAACATTTTGGTATTGGAATCCAAAGGCAGGGTTGCCAACAGTCACGCCCCTGGCGTGACTCTCACGCTTTCACCATCAATCTCACACTGTCACGCACACGCAAGAAATGTCACGCCAAAATAAAAAATTCTCCCGTTCATTTTCTGCGGGAGCAGACTACTGTATCATCTGCCTACCTACAACGTGATCACGGCAGTATTCTCTGATCGTTGATTCGCTGAAAACCACGCACATGATACTAAGTTGCGTTTGAAAAGGTCAGAGAGAGTTCAGAGCCGGAGTCGGAGCCCACTGATGCGCGTCTGGGGACGGGTCGGTCGCGACCGATTCGTTCACAACGAATGAATCCCGAACGTGAACGACAAGAACTTGTTCCCCAAAACAAGAAGAACTGGTTCTTTGATTCTTTTTTTTTTTAACATAAAACAAAAATATGGTTACGTAAATAAAATATACAAACGAACAGAGCTTCGTCTCCCCGCCACCTTATATCGATTGAGTCTACAACGTTCTCAAAGATTCAGCCAATGAGAGGTAGCAATGGTGTTGCCATGGCACCTGGGTAAACAAATGACAAGGTGGTACCGTCGAATTTGCGCGCTTTCTCTGTCTGACGTATCTTGGGTCATACCATTCGACGTGGGGCCACTAATATATCCCCCTACATTTCCGAAAATAGACTTGACCTCCATCTGTTTATTGGATAAACGCATTTCCCAATCCCATGAGCCTTTTCTCCATTCTACGTCAATTCAAGAACAAACAAAGAAATTAAACTGCAGTTCGTATTTTTTATTTATGACCATGAAAGTTCTGTAATGCCTGAATTATGAAGAATTAAATGTAAAGTAAAATAGAAATTATAAAAATAAAACCATGAATGACATATAGACAGTAAGCAGGTGGTATAAATATTGGTGGGACGTTGGCCTATACAAAATAGTATATCTTGTCGATTTTCACAGGGGGTAGAGCCTAGCCCAGGGTATATCTTGGAATACTTGAGAATCGGGCGAGTGGCACTTTTAAATTCCCCAAATGATTCAAGGTGGCCCAGATTGTACATTTTGAAAAAGCGTTTCCATTCTTTAACTTTTTTTCATAGATGAGGCTTTATACTAAACGAGGACTATTTTGTTAGTACATTTTTTTAGGGTTAAGGGTCGTCCAAAAAATTAGCCGCTCACACTAATATTTTAGAGTCTCACTCCAGCCAAAGTCCCAAAGTTGGCAACCCTGCCAAAGGGTTAAGTTGAATTACCATCATTACCTCCCACCTTTGGAGAAAAATCCCACACCTCCAAAGCCACGCCCCCAAATCACATGACTAGCGCGCCAGCTTCAGCAATAGGTCAGCCTCGCCTTGAGGAAGACTCCGGTTCTGAGCAGCGATTGGACGGCCAGAAGCCTATCACAGCCTGTGACGACCACAGGAACCAGATGGTTTTCATTTCTTTGGCAAAGCATTTGATTTATTGATTTATGTCGGGATGTGAAGAGAATTTCCACAAATATGAGAAAAAAATGCCTTGCCTACCCTAGCTCTAAGAGTGATTTAAATCACCCTCGGCTGAGGGTCATCCCCGTTTGGAAAAGGTGTTTGTGTTGCAGTATAAATATTTCTGTACTAAAGTCTGGGCTCTTGACGAATGGTGCACTAATGGAGTTTGGCTCGAGGATCAGATCTTAAACAGTAGCAGCCCCGCCAGGCAGTGACCCAAACAGGACCTGTGTTCCCTGTTCGATGCCCGCGGTCCAAAGCAACGTGATGACGCTCCCTACTCCCCTAGCAGATGCCTGGCTCATGACTCAAGAGCTTAAAGTAGCCCTTGTTCAAACAGTTCCTTCATTCTATATACAACAGAGCCTTGCTGCTACCTTCTGTCTGCTGTCTCTGTCTCTTTCTCACCAACCCAGCGTTATGTTTGTCTTGTTCTGTTGGTCTCTCTCGTTTGGTTTCTGCAACTCTGGTCTTTCAAAGTGAAAATTGTTGTTTTTTTTAAATGCAAAGTTAGTCATAGAGGCCCTCTGCCACCATTTACATAATTTGATCATCTGCCTGCTGTGTAAACAGCCTCTCATGTGTTCATAGGATCATGTGCAGGTGAGAACATGAGACTAAGAGTGCTTGTTGATGTTACCCCAGCTCATCACCAGAGAAGAAGACGCCGTTTTCAAATCGAAAATAAATACTATGCCCTGTTGGATTAAATGGCATGAAAATTCGTACACCTTGACAGAAAAACTAAATAACAATGAAAGCACTACCGAAGATACTACGGATCAATTCCAGATGATTCCATGTTTAATAGCATATTTTAAACATACAGTGTGGTTTTTAACCTTTGAGATGGAGTGCATCTCACAAATGGCTTACTGCTCTGTTTAGTATATAAATATCGTCCACGGTTGTTGCGACGCAAGTGCTGCACCAAAGCCCTTATTTAAGCTGACACTTTGTTCACAGCTTACTTTATATGTAATGTTGTGTATGTCCCCCCCCCCCACCTGTGTCCCGATAGTTTGGGGCCTGGTCAGAACCAACAGCACCCAGTCGGACAGCAGCGGGTTCCTGGAGGAACCCTTTGTACCCTCTCTCGACCCAGGACCAGAGCTCATCAAGGTCTTCCTCACTCTGACAGCTCCTGCTTAATACACTCCTTAACACCACAAGATACACACTAAGGGTCCTACTATCAAGATACTCACTACGGGTCCTACTATCAAGATACTCACTAAGGGTCCTAATATCAAGATACTCACTAAGGGTCCTAATATCAAGATACTCACTAAATGTCCTAATATCCAGATACTCACTAAGGGTCCTAATATCAAGATACTCACTAAGGGTCCTAATATCAAGATACTCACTAGGGCTAGTCCTTAATATCAAGATACTCACTAAGGGCTGGTCCTTAGTACGACCAGTCTGAATAGTTTGACTAGTAAGACCAGTAAGACGGGTTTGACCAGTACTGCCAGTAAGACCAGTCTGACCGGCACGACCAGTCTGATCAGTACGGCCAGTAAGACCAGTAAGACCAGTCAGACCAGTCCGGCCAGTCCAGTGTTGTCCCAGCAGAGTGTTTCTGAGCTCCTCATCAAGCAGCCTGTTCCTCTCCTCGTGTTGTTGCAGACGTTGGCGGTCCTGTCGGGGGACACCCCCCCTCCCTCCCCCACCACCCTCCCCCCTCACCACATCTCACCGGCCCCCTCCTCCCTCCCCTCCCCCTCCATCCTCCCCCCTCACCCCCTCACAGAGGCCCCCTCCCACACCGCTGCTCCTCCCCCTCCTGCGTGTCTCCCCTCGTCTCCGGACCCCCCGGCGGACAGAGCGTCCCCCAACCTCACCCCTTCACCCCCCAACCTCACCCCCACGTCTTCGAACCAACCCAAGGAGCCACACAGAGGGAACGTTTCTTTAGGGGAGGAGCCAGTTAGAGGGAACGGTTCTTTAGGGGAGGAGCCAGTTAGAGGGAGCGGTTCTTTAAAGGAGGAGCCACACGGAGAGAGCTATTCATTAGGGGAGGAGCCAGTCAGAGGGAGCGGTTCTTTAGGGGAGGAGCCACACAGAGGGAACCGTTCTTTTGGGGAGGACCCACAAAGAGGGAGCAGTTCTTTAGGGGAGGAGCCACACAGAGGGAGCGATTCTTTAGGGGAGGAGCCAGTCAGAGGGAGCGGTACTTTGGGGGAGGAGCCAGTCAGAGGGAGCGGTTCTTTAGGGGAGGAGCCACACAGAGGGAGCGGCAGTGCTCAGACTGGAGCTCCAGAGGGAGCGGTGAGTCCAGCTGGGTCTTGTGTTCCCCCGGCGGCCTCCAGACCTGGCCTCCGTCCTCCTGGGGAGTCCAGTGTGTCTCCGGCCCGCCAGCGCTCTGCAGTCTCCGCAATGCGTCCGGACGACGAGACAACGAACGATCCTGTCCTGGAGGGCCTTGGCTCCCCAGGCCTCCCTGTCTCTCCAGGCCCTCCAGGTCCCCCTGTCACTCCAGGCCCCCCTGTCTCTCCAGGCCCCGCTGTCTCTTCTGGCCCCCCAGGTCCCCCTGTCACTCCAGCCCCCCCTGTCTCTCCAGGCTCCCCTTTCTCTCAAGGCCCCCCTGTCTCTCCAGGCCCCCCTGTCTCTCCAGGCTCCCCTTTCTCTCAAGGCCCCCCTGTCTCTCCAGGCTCCCCTGTCTCTCCAGGCCCCCCTGTCTCTCCAGGCCCCCCTGTCTCTCCAGGCTCCCCTGTCTCTCCAGGCCCCCCTGTCTCTCCAGGCCCCCCTGTCTCTCCAGGCTCCCCTGTCAGACATGTGGTCCCGGGGAGGACGGACCCCATGGCTGGGGGCCCAGAGTGCGGCTCTCTGGGGCCTCACAGCAGCAGTGGCGGGGGTGTGGAGCAGAGCGGCGAGAGGCCCCGTGACACGGTTCAGGATACGGCCGGGGTCCGGCCCGGGGACGCGTTCCGGACCGGGTCGGGGCGTTACCCTCCGTTTGGTGGCGCCGAGATAACGCAGATGAAGGCGGGGTCGTTACCTCTCATGGTGGAGACGGACATCGATGCAGCCGAGATGTCCTTCCCAGGGTCTGGAGGGCTTCCTCAGGGCACGGGAACAGCTGCCGACGCAAAACACGGGGTAGGAGAACGTCCTGGAAGATCAGGTCATCACTTGGTGGAAACTAACCTAGATGAGGTGGGGAGGGCCTCTTGGACCCTCGCTGGGGCCCCGGCTGGGGAGTCCGAAGCCAGAGACCCAGCGCCCCATGGACGATACGGCGGACTGCTGGAGACGGATCTAGATGAGCTAGAGAGCACTGATTTTGCAACTCATTTTGAGACACTCGCCGTTGAAGGCAAACAGTCCAGGAGACTCCAGGAAGTCCTGGAGACGGACATCGACGCAGTGGAGAGCGCAGAACCTTCTGAAGGAGGTGCCGCAGGAAGTGATCCTCCAGGTGGGGTCCTTGGACTTCTGGAAACGCACATAGATGACCCGGATCTGGCTGTGTACACGGGGGGCGGCGGGGTGACCCTCACCCATAGGCTGACTGGCCCCATCGCCGTGGCGAGCCTGGATGAGGTGTTTGAGACCTCGCTGGACGGCTCGTCGCCGGACAGCGAGCTGGGCGACGTGGACGCCATCTGTCTGGAGCTGGGCTCTGACGGCCTGGTCTACTGGGCCGAGCCCGTCCGGGTGGCCTCCACCTCCCCGGCTCTGGGCCAATCAGACCGCGGCACCCCCTCCTCCCCCGCTGGCCCAGTTGCTTTAGACTCCTCCTCCTTCTACACCCCGGACCGGTTGAAAACGCTTCCCAGCGGGGATGCGGACGCTCCCGTCGGCGTGGAAACGGCCTCCCCTCCCCCCTCCTCGCCCCCCCCGGCCCCTCGGAGGAGGTGCGGCTCGGTGTCGGTCCAGATGCCCTCGTGTCCGTCCAGCCGCAGCGTGTCCCACATCGTCCGGAGGAAGGACGTCCCGTACGCGCCGGCGGCGGCGCCCCCCCGGCCCTCCCTCATGTCGGCCTCCCTCCCCTGCCTGGACACCTCCACCCCCCTGCGGGCGGTGCAGTCCTGGACCGACCTGCAGCTCCGACGCAGGGGGCTGAACGGCACGGCCTGGGGCGGCCTCCTGGTCTCCCAGAGCCAGGGCTCCCTGAGGGTCGAGGCCTCGGCGACGGCCCTCAGACCCGCCACGGCCTCCTCCTCCGACCCCGCCCTCAGGACGGCGTCCGCCAGCCGCTGGTCCACGGACAGCCTGCCGGGGTCGCCCTCCAGCCTGCGCTCCACCTCGGTGTCGCTGGACACCGGGCTGTGGGCGGAGGACGAGGACGAGGACAGCCGAGAGGGGCGGGGCCGGCTGGAGGAGCACCTGTGGGAGGGGTCGGAAGAGGGCCATCAGGCGTGCTGCTGCTCCTGCGAGCGCCATCACACCTGCGGGGCGACGCGCCTCCGCAGAGCGCACAGCACACAGAGCGTCCCGGTGAGCATCAGCCGGTGGCATAGGGTTGTTTCCTTCTTCATCGTCTTCTTCCTACTCCTACTTCATCGTCTCCTTCCTTCTCCTTCTTCATCGTCTTCTTCCTCCTCATCGTCTTCCTCCTTGTTCATTCTTTTTTTTTTCCTCCTTCGTCATCGTCTTCTTCTTCTTCCTGGTTCATTGTCTTTTTCTTCCTCCTTCGTCATCGTCTTCTTCTTCCTCCTGCTTCATCGTCTTCTTCCTCCTTCTTCATCGTCTACTTCTTCCTCCTTCTTCATCGTCTACTTCTTCCTCCTTCTTGATCGTCTTCTTCTTCCTCCTTCTTCGTTCTTCACTACTTCAACTCACATTAGACTCATTGATAGACGAAAAAAAGATTTTAAATTTTCACTTTTCTAGCTATTTCTGCACAATGATTACAAAAGGAGGAAGGCTCAGCGTCTGTTTTGTTGAAACACCATTTTTGTTTCAGATAAAGTATTAAAATATGCTATGTAAACGTGCATTTTAGAAAGATTAAGACGAATGTCACATCTTTTTCTGCCTATAATTCTTGCTCATCGGGCATAAAATAAAAAAACAACAAACCAGCAAGCAGAATAATCGAAATAGTGACTGGAAGGGATTACATTGGTCGAATGATTCTGCTTATTTGTTTTGAATTAACATACTAAATATTACCAAATAAATGCTCCATTTCAGCCAATAGGACAAGCTCTTCTGATAGACTTTATACAATTTGCACCAATGAGCTGCAAGATTGACAATGGGCGATCTCTCTGGTTTTCCATGACCACTAAACAAAACCTACTGGTTGCTACGTCACAGCGTTGTGATTCTTGTAAACACCTTTCACGACAGCGCAGCTGTTTTCCATATCAATGTCTCATTTGCATTTGCAGAGCACTTGTCCTATTCTTTTGCCTCTCTCTCAGGTCGCTATTCAGCTTCTTATGTAGCCCCTGCCTTAATTCATATTACATCATATTTATTAGAAGCCCCTTTTTCTGAACCCAGATTTGATCAGAAGTAGGGATAACGTGTGCCTGTTATTTCTCCTGTATGGACAAACACTGATAACATGTGTTTACATATCCTTCGATATCCAACTCACCTGACAAATGGTTGAGATGACTTTAAAGTTTGGACATTTAGAGGAGCTGGGCCTCACAACACTTCTAATTCAAAAACGAAAGCAGGCCAACAACATGTCAGAATCATGGCACAGCATTGCAGTCTTAACCTCCAAGTACCCTGAATCCAGCTCCTACTGCAGCATCTGGCCAGCAGGAACCCCTGGCGGCCACCAGCAGCTGTGGGTCCGTCGGTAACGAGTCCTGATCTCTGTCCCTCCCGCTCCAGTATTCCCAGGACGAGCTGGAGAGCATGATCTTCTCCCTGAGGAGGTTCCGGGTGGTGCTCGCGGACATCGAGGAGCAGGTGTCTGACGACCAGGCCTCCGTCTTCACCGCCCTGTCAGCCCCCGTCAGGTGATGGTGCTCAGTAGGAACATGTTGGTACCCTGTCCGCCTCCGTCAGGTGGATGTTGCTCCACCCTGTGTGTGGGGAGGTGCTAACCGGCTCCCCCACCCTTTAGGGAGGAGGTGTGTGACATCACAGAGCTGAGGAGGAAGGTGAAGCAGGAGGCCGGGGAGCTGGAGCTGCAGCTGAAGGAGCTAACGCACCACTACGACGACAACTTCCAGATGGTCGGTTGACGTGCGCGCACACACACTTGTACACACATGCACACGCACGCACACATGTATTTACACACATTTACACACACATTTACGCGATCACACGCACATTTACGCACGTCAAAATATCTACCACAACGAAACACGTTATGCCAGAGCTTCCCCAGATTTATCACTACAGCGTAGGGGTCAGATCAGCAGAGGTGGGTAGAGTAGCCCTAAAATTACAATTGATCCAAAAATTCACTCAAGCATTCGTAACAGAGTAAATGTAACGCGTTACTACCAACCTCTGCAGATCAGGAGCTGTAACCAACCCTAGCACAGCCTTTTCGACAGTAAATCTAACTTGAACCTTCCATCATGTCTATCCTTAAGTGTTTTAACAGGCTGGTTCTGTGTTTGACTTCTTCTGCCTGAGCAGAAGATGCAACGACTCCTGAACGAGCAGACGCTCCTCTGCTCCCAGCTCAGACTCCTCCCCCCCCCTGGGATCACGCTCCCCGTGGGAGGGGCCACCAAGCCCGTCCGGAGCGTCTCCACGCAGTGCAGCCTGTCCCCGGCCCCTAAACAGCAGGGCAACCCCCTGCCCAGCCCCGGGGGTCCGGCCCTTGACAGTCCTATGCTGGACTGCACCACGACCAAACCGGACAAGCTGGACTTCGTGGGCTTCCTGCAGAGAGTAAGGCCCAATCCCATTTCTACCCCTTACCCCTTCCCCTTACCCCTTCAAAACAAGGGGGAGGGGTAAGGGGAAGGGGTAAGGGGTAGAAATGGGATTGGCTGAACAGCCAACTCCGGGAGGGGCCCCCAGACTCATTTCACTAGCTTAACGTTTTTATAGATTGCTTACAATATCCTGCCCTTGGTTGAACACCTAGCCTCATACAAGTATTGCTTTGAAATGTTTTTATCACTGATTCATTTTACAATCATTGCTTTGTAAAACTGTACATGCACTTGGACAAAATATCTTAAATGCAGCTCCAACATACTAAAGGCATTCCTTGAACCCTCAACTGTCACTGTGGTTCCTAGCTTTGCTGTGTTAAGGGAGCGGTCCAGCTGTTCATATCGGATGCTCTTTACTCAGTCAATGGTGTTGTTGGTGCCAATGGATTCCTTTTTCTATTGTGCTGGGAACACTCGGGGAACTTAGCTTGTGTTTTGCTGAATACTATATTATCTCCTATGTATATTAATGATGTTTTATTGCTTGTTTTCCAGCTAAAAGATTCCTTGCGTCCATCTGTGAATGCAGAGTCCTTGGAATGAGAGGTAGTTGCAGTTATTATAATTTATAATATTAACTACATATTACAGCACAACACAACTAAATTCAGTAATCATCAAACCAGCCAAGTAGCATAAATAGGGCCGTTTGTATTAAATCTGTTAAGAATATCCCTGGACTTTTGGTCTCAGTTACAGCGGTAGAGCAGTAATACTTTACTGTTTGGACTTTTCTTCCAGTGCGACTGAAGAGTCTTCCTCCACGGCCGTCTGTTTGATACGCAGAGGAAACTACAGAATGGATGAACGTTTGATACGAAGGAGAAACGACAGAACGAATGGACGTTTGATATGAAGAGGAAACTAGAGAAGGGATTGACGTTTGATATGAAGAGGAAACAACAGAAGTCATCATTATTAGCGTTTTGGGTGTCATGTGGACCCGGTCCCGGAAGGTTGCTAGTTCGATCCCCGGCTCCTCTTAGCTGAGTGTCGAGGTGTCCCTGAGTAAGACATCTAACCCTGAATGCTCCCGACGAGCTGTCTGCAAGGTTGACACACCGTTGGTGTTTGAATGTGTGGATGAATATGTGGATAGGTGTTTGAATGGGTGAATGTAAGGTGATATTGGAAAGCACTCTGAGTGGCCACTGGTTAGAACAGTGCTGTATAAGTGCAGTCCATTTGCCATTCATCATTATTATAATGTATATAGAAATAAAAATAATATATATTGTTGGCAGCTCCAAACATTATGCAAATATAAAGCAATGTAAATTGTTGAGTGAAACAAAATGGTGACCTAGTCCATGCTTTTTAAAAACATAACATTGTATGTATTTTTTATAGTAATATATTCCAAATGACATTTCACATAATATTTTCATAATCTTTATAACATGTGATTTATATGATTTTGAATGTTTAAGATTTGCCTCAATCTTAAGACTCGACTCCATTTAAGACTTTTCCAAAGGCAGAAATAGAAATAAATGAATGCAATGTAATGAATTAGGGAAGTGTGATTTATTTGAGTATCAACATTGCACATGAATACCACAGCAATGAAACTGAGGAAATTATACCAAATACAACTATAACCACAAGATATGAACTGTGTCCTCTAATGGTTATAAACCATCAACATGGTTGATCATGAACAGAGCATGAATCAAGCTCGGCTGTTAACCACACATTTTGATTATCATCAACAGTATGGAATTTAAAAAATGCAATATTTGTTGTATTTATTTATACAGTATGGTTCCGTGTTTCAGTACCGTGTGTGTTCTGTGAGAAGTAAGAAGTGATGCTCTTGTTCTCAGAGAGTTGGAACAATAGAGCTGGAGGCTCCACACACTTGAAGGTGAAGAGGTGGTGTGTGGCTCCTTCACCACAGCATCAAACAGCCTGAGTGGTTTATTTGTGAAAGCCTTATACGGTGGTAATATATTTATGTTTCTATCTATATATTGAATTCATTATGAATACATTAGTCACACATTTTGTTTCTTTCGAGCTACATTTGAGCTCCATAGAATGTTCTTTGTTTTTCTTTCAAAGTGGATATTCTTTTATCCAAATTTTTATTGTTTCAATGTTTCAATAACATGCTGCATAATTAACTGAACTCGATTAACTCAAAACACAATCAACGCTGCACGACATAGTACTATAGTATATTATTATAATGAGGTTGTTTAGGAACATGTTGATGTTCCCTTGTATGCTGGTGTTTGGATATCAAAGTGGATTGTGGGAAGGCTAGCCTGAGGTGGCAGCAGGGGTACTTGATGTCGTCATAGCAACGATGGATGAGTAGACAAAGGGGTGGGACCTGCTCCTCTCCTGGGTACATAAAGGAGGGAGGCGGGCTTTGTGTCCCAACGCTGACCAACTAGACATCTGCCTTCCCTCCATCTCTAACTGTCTCTCTGTATCGGTCTGTCTGTCCAGCTGTCTGTCTGTCTAGTGGCCAGCTACACTGCTAAGGTAAGACCTTTACTTCCTTCCTGCTGTGATTGTATTTAAGGTGTTCTTGGCTGTAAGGGGTGTATTGTTCTAAAGGTTTCCTTACTTTGAGCGGTAACGTCCATGTCCATCTGCCTGCCCCTGGAAAACTCATCAACCTTATCTGCGTCTGTTCTGAGATCTTCTGTCAGTGTGTGCATCTCTGCCCTATACACTTTCTTAAGTGCTCTGACTTGTAAATGTAAGAGAACCCTGGAATCAGTTCAATTACAAAGACAAACTCGTCAGACGCGAAATCGTAAACTCTAGACTTTTGTGAATTGCTGTGGTTAGTGATGGAAGGAGGGCAATAATGTTCCAACCTTTTCTGAAAGGGCAACTGGAAAAACAAATTCTATGAAAAATACCAAAGTCAGGTATTTTAGACTGTAGACGCAATGCAACTGGCATTGTTGATCTTCAAAAGCAAGGGTATTCCACTTTCAAATTCAGAACTGAGATGATGTTATGATGTAATTTAGTTAGACAGGAATGAAATGATGTAATTTAGCTGGACATGAATGAAATGATGTCATTTAGTTGGACATACTTGGAGTTGATGTATGTGGGGGGGGGGGGGGGGGGGGGGGGTAGGGCTAGGAGGGAGGGGGGGGACGTGGGGGGGGGGGGCTATACGTAGCGGCACTAGCAACTAGCGATTGCATATGAGACACTGGGAGCTGGGAGGGACATCTCTGGTTCGTCACAAGGTTAAGGGAGAGAGCAAAACAAAGAAGGGCAGAAAAGGCCTTTCTGTGCTGGTGAATAATTGATGCGTGTGGGCCCGTGTGTCGTTACGTGATCTCCTCTGCTCCCAGAAGGCTCCAGGCGGGGGAGGTCGTCACCAGTCATGGCCCAGCGGGTGTGTTTCCGCCCCGGACAGCCGAGCCGAACAGAGACTACCACCGACCGCTCAGGAGGACAGCTGTACCTGTGAGTGGACGGCCAGGAGAAACAGAGCTAGACCCCAGAGAGGGAGGGAGGGAGGGAGGGAGAGAGAGAGAGAGAGAGAGAGGAGAGGAGAGATGAGAGAGACGAGAGAGAGATGGAGAGAGAGTAGAGAAGAGAGAGAGGAGTGAGAGAGAGAGAGAGAGAGAGAGAGAGAGAGAAGGGGGAGAGAGAGAGAGAGGGGGAGATGAGAGAGAGAGAGAGAGAGAGAGAGAGACGAGAGAGAGAGATGGATGAGAGAGAGAGAGATGAGAGCGCCGAGAGCGAGAGAGATGAGAGGAGAGAGAGAGAGAGGGAGAGAGATCCACTCATCCAGAAACAATAGAAAAGAGAGAGAGAGAGAGAGACGAGAGAGAGAGGAGAGAGAGAGAGAGAGAGAGAGAGAGAGAGAGAGATCCACTCATCCAGAAACAATAGAAGAGAGAGAGAGAGAGAGAGAGGAGAGAGATGACGACGGAGAGAGAGAGAGAGGGAGAGAGATTCCACTCATCCAGAAACAATAGAAGAGAGAGAGATATCCCCTCATCTAGAAAAATAGAAGAGAGAGAGAGAGATATTATCTCCTCTAGAAACAATTGAACAAAGAGAGAGATCCTGTCATCTAGAACCAATAGAAGAGAGAGAGAGAGAGCAAGGGAGGGAGAGATTCTCCTCCATAGAAACAATAGAGAGAGAGAGATTATCTCCTCTAAAGAAAATAGACAAGAGAGAGAGATCCTATCATCAGAACGGAAAGCCCTTGCGAACGGGAGGAGTAGGAACAGCTTGGTTAGAGGTCTATGGGCGTGGAGGAGGATGGCGACCCTGAGACAGAGCATTGATTATAGTGTTCGGTTGCTCATTAACGTGCTCCAGATAAGATGCTCTGTAACCTTACTCATAGACGCCAGTATGCCTCAGGACAGGGCTGGCTCTCCTCTCTCACACACACACACACACACACACACACACACACACACACACACACTCACACCTCACACTCACACACACACACAACACACACACACACACCCCACACGCACACTAACACACACCACACACACACTATAATAGATTTGATACATTTTTTAATCATTCATCCACATCATGCGTTGTCTTGTTTTCATTGAGTTTCCAACAACATATAAAGAACAACCTTTTCATTCTCTTACAGAAACACAATGCAAAACAGTGAACACAATGCAAAACTCACAACAGTGAACACAATGCAGAACACACAACAGTGAACACAATGCAAAACTCACAACAGTGAACACAATGCAGAACACACAACAGTGAACACAATGCAGAACCCACAACAGTGAACACAATGCAGAACCCACAACAGTGAACACAATGCAGAACACACAACAGTGAACACAATGCAGAACACACAACAGTGAACACAATGCAGAACACACAACAGTGAACACAATGCAGAACACACAACAGTGAACACAATGCAGAACACACAACAGTGAACACAATGCAGAACACCACAACAGTGAACACAATGCAGAACACACAACAGTGAACACAATGCAGAACACACAACAGTGAACACAATGCAGAACCCACAACAGTGAACACAATGCAGAACACACAACAGTGAACACAATGCAGAACACACAACAGTGAACACAATGCAGAACACAGTGGTCCTCAGTGTCCTCATGTTCTCACAGCAAGGCGATGGATGTTTTCGCTTCGGTCTGTGTCCCGCACAGACCAGGAAGTGAACCTGTCCGATGAGCCCAGGGGTCCATGGCGACGCGGGAGGCCGGCGACGGCGCCGTGTCCGCGGGGGTACCGGCCCACGGAGCGGACCAGCAGAAGAAACCGCGCAGGAAGGACACGCCGGTCCTCACCGCCCCGCCACACATACCCGGTGAGGGGGACCCCCACGGTGACCTCCTCAGGCACCCGCTCACACCCACAGACACACGGGGGTTCAAGGGCCCCTGTTTCAGGGGACATGGTCTGGGGACCCCCATGCCCTGGGTGCAGATGTCTCCGTAGGTCCCGGTCTTCACCCCAGGAACGCTTCTTAGCTTTTAGTCGGTCCAGTGTGCAGTAAGCAATATGTGAACATAACGGACAACAACCGAATCAAACAGCTCATTGTACCTCAAACCCTGTCCCTTCTGTCTTGTAGGCATACGGCTGCTGATGGGAGAGAGGCCGAGCGTCTTCCTGGAGGACGAGGAGAGGAACGGGAGGGAGTAGAGAAACAGCGCTCTTTGAACTCTTTTTAACCAATGGGGTTTTTTCGTTGGGGCAACTCGATTAAATGTAGCTTTCAAACTTTTTTTGCAAAGTATGTGTGTTTTTGTCAAAGAAAAGTATTTCCTTGAACTGATTTCCAAGGTTCATGCTTTAAAAGGGCAGCAGGCTCATTTTGGATGAGTTCGCTCTCCAGGGGTTGATGACCACCTGCAGTCCGAGCCCTGCTTTCTGACAGCTTCCACATGTTCTCCTTTTTGTTTAATAGTCATACAGACTTGAATATGGCTCGTTCAGCCTTCCTATCATGAAACGATTAACGATCTCCTTGTTTTGGGACAGGGGGCTAAAAATCAACGCAGGGAAGTTGTTTTGCTAAATACCGAATGGGTAACGTGTGTGTCATCTCTCCAATCTGTACCGCAGCCATGGACGTTCAGTAGTCTGATGTAACCATAATTATGGTGGCATATTACTTTTGAATGCAATTTAGGTCAATATTAAATAAAGACATAAACAAGTGAAGAAAACCTTACTCTGTTTACTCCAAATTGCCTAACCTATCTTTTTATAGACCTTTTGGTGCAAGATAGTAAATGTATAATTTGACAGTCCTGCATAACGATTAATCAATTAACTTATCATTTGAGCACTACATAAGAACTAAACCACAAATGTGTTTACATCATGTTTGTCATTCTGAATAGATATGAACCGCCTTACACTACCTTTTCTACCACACTTTCAAGAGAGGACCAAACTCAATGATAACACATAGATCAGAATGAGAACAGTTTACTTTAAACTTTTTTTTTAACGGGCAGACACAATGGATTAAATACAGTGTTAAGGCACTAAATACGACCAGAAATGTACATTTACTTTACAAACTGAAAATTATAATCTAAATGACAATATTGACATTTACACACGACATAAAACACAAATTGCCATTGATTCTTTCTATCATCAATGTCCAGATCGACACCTGTCTTTCTACGGTGGTCTACAACAGAGCTGCAGGGGCAACGTCAGACCATGCGTTGGACTGTTTCTAATCTCCATCCATTTAGACTTTTCTAAAATAGTTTGTAACCACCTAGATGTAATCAAATGTCAATCTTATCTGGGCCCCTACTAAGACCCCTAAAGGTCAGTCCTAGATGGGCTCTGCGGTGAGGTCACTTCCCCTGCAGAGGGAGGTACAAAGGGGCTAAGCCCCCCTAAAGGTAAGTCCTAGGTGGGCCCTTCTGTGAGGTCACTTCCCCTGTCTAGTGAGGTGCAAAGGGGCTAAGACCCCTAATGTTCAGTCCTAGGTGGGCCCTGCTGTGAGGTCACTTCCCCTGCAGTAGGAGGTACTAAGGGGCTAAGCCCCCCTAAAGGTCAGTCCTAGGTGGGTCCTGATGTGAGGTCACTTCCCCTGTCTAGTGAGGTGCTAAGGGGCTAGGACCCCTAATGTTCAGTCCTAGGTGGGCCCTGCTGTGAGGTCACTTCCCCCTTCGGAGGGAAATCCGCTGCAGACGTCGGGCTTTGCTCCGGGGGTCGGTGGGCCGCAGGTCCACCACTTTGACCCTCGCCGGGCGGTAGGAGTTGGCACAGTAGCTGGGTCGTTTATGGTAGCGAATCAGATCGCAGCCCTCCTCCGAACCTGAGAACAAGGGAGATTTAAACGTTGGGTTAAAGCGCTCTCTCAGGATCACATCGTGAGATTTGACCATTTGAAGTAAGACTCCTACTTCAAACTTATATTATTACCGTTTCAAAGTCAAATTCCATTGCAAAACAACGTGAAATACATTTCTGAATGCCCTACCCTAAACCATATGAACTCACATAGGGTAAGTTTGAATGTTAAAATCACACAAGATCACATGAGCAGTCGCCATTCTCTTTACTCCCTTTAGAAGTGTACAATCTAATCTTGGCACAAAACCTCTGAAACATGTCATGTGGAGTTGTGTAGCTTCTCTTGTGTTTGTATCTTCAGGGCTACGTTTCCTACAGGATACCAGTGAAGACATGGAGCCAGGATCTGAGCCCTTTGAGTCCAGTTTTATTGGCACAATGAGTGCAATAAATCACCACATTTGAACCAAAATCAGAACCAAACATGTCATACATGTCCCATCCCTTTGGCGAGGGAAGGGTGATTTGATGAAGTACCGTGTACAAATGAGAAGGAACAATTAGCAACAAACAGAAAAACCAATCCATTGAAAAAATGACACTGTATTCACAACAGAAGCACAGGTGCAAATCTGCAAACGCTAGTTAGGCCTGCTGTTCACACTCACTTCTCTGCTCAAATCAAGAATAAAACAGGATTTTTAGGGACATACTGGTAGGTGAAATACTGGGGTAATAAAAGGTTAGAATACATAATGATAAAAAAATAAATCAGTGGTCAAAATGTAGTCATGTGTTGCATGTGACCCAGGCTAGGTCCTCAGTGGAAGTAGTAGTAGTTTCACAATAGCAGCTCTCACATCGTGAGATGTCTAAGTTGTTTGGGCCGATTTTTTTCTACAGGCCAGTGGACACGTCACGAGGCTGACAAGATGGTTGATATTCAGCTTCCCCAATCCAACTTGTATTTTAACTATTTAAATTAATAACGATAAGATCGAATCCTTCCCCATTTTCTGAGGGCATACTTCTGTGTTTACGAGGTGCACTTGCACCCCAAAGAGCATTTTACTGTACAACACAATGTAGATGAGCCATAGTTTTCATAAGTGCAGATGGCGTGACCGCAGTAGTAGCAGCGACGTCTAAGGCATGTGGCCTTCTGGAATATCTGTTAGGTTTGTGGGTAGAGATTGTAAACCCATGGGCATGTTTTTTAACATACATCATTCACATGACGCAAGTCATGTGAATATCATGCAATGATTATAAGGTAAGTTGATCAATTATGAAGCATTGCCAACTTCAAAGCAACTGCTGCTTCGATGGAGGGACCTCTGTGGGACTGCGGAGCCAAGGCTAGAAAGTATTCACAAAGAACATGACAGGCGCCCCACTGTAGTTGAACCAAACACTGATAATGAGAGGAAGCTGGGGGAAACACCCAGGTTCTGCAGAGAGAACCTACTTCACATTGACCGTAAGGCAAACATAGAAAACAAAACGCATCAACTCAAGTCGAAAAACATGGCAGATCAGCTTGAGATTTCTTTGTGTCTGTCGTTATCTCTCTTTGGTCAAGGCAACAGGAAACTCCTCACAGTGTTTCAGAAGGACATTTTGAATTGCGCAAAGAAAGACCGTGTCATTTACATATTCCTATAACAGCCATTACATATCTGACGGGGGGGGGGGGATTTTGTCTTGCGTTATATGTGTGCATCTGCTTTAAACGTACTTAAACAGAACTAAGAAATGTTCTACATGTCTGTGGAAACAAACAGTCAATCTTTACAATAAAAGGCAGATTCTAGCAAAATATTTTCACAAAGTTCTGCATATCAGGGTTGAAAATGTACCATTTGTTTGTGAGGTCTTCACACCTAAAATGATCAGTTGCAAATAAAAACAAGCGTTGTGCATTTCACCTCCCAGTTAGAGGAAGAACGTTCACAGAAGTAAATCAAAAGAATAACGCCAATACATGTGAATCAATCTGTTGACAGAAACGACAACACAAATGATGATATAATGAAATGCTAAGCTTGAGTTATGGTATTCATCTGTTATGGGCAACAAAAAAGTTGAGTTTGCTGTAAATACTACAGACGATCAACTTAACAGCTTTATGATGGCCAGTCAAAGCTAATGAAGTTACTCTTTTTTTATCAAGATACACGGGACACATCTGACCAGAACCCAACTCATAACAGTGGCGTCTGTTTTGGACATTGTATTAATAAGACCTGATGTCAGGAAAGAGCCCCAGCAGTACGCATGTTTGGCTTTCAACTGCGTCACAAAAATCGGTGTCATTTTACAGTTTATTTTTTCCGACTACAAATTGTGCTAATTACACAATAACCAACAGATACCCTGTGCTTTTCAGCAGATACCCTGTGCTTTTCAGCTGCCCTTTTAGAGGCTCTATTTCCCAAGCCCACGTATCCCCCATAAGGAACCATTTGTTAACATAAGCTAATGTCCTACCTTGTGCATCAACTCTCTGTTCTAACCAACCTACCATCTCTAAACTGGACCAAACTGCTGAGTCAGAGAGCTGGGAGGTGAAGGGGGTTTAAAGGGTTGAATGCTCCAACAATCTTTTATCTTTTTAGATATATCGATTCTAGACAATTTACATCTTATTAAGAGCTGCAAGACACCATGGCTTTTAGTCATTAGCTCTCAAAGCCAGTGGCTCACTTATGACCTCATTCATTGTAGCATTATCACACTCACTCACTCAATCACTCTAGCAAACAACTGCATGGCAAATCAACATTGTTTGGAAATAGCTTTAACAAAATTTGTGAAACAAACAGAGAATAAAAACACATTCTATGAAAATTTGACATCTAGATTAGAGTTCATCACTTTCTCCTAGCCAGGGCGTGTTTTATTCCTAATCTCTGAGGTGGTTTATTCCTAATCCCTAAAGTGGTTTAGTCCTAATCTTTAAAATTGTTCAACCCTATTCTCTGAGGTTGTTTAGTCCTAATCTCTTGGGGTCTGCGGTCGTTTAGTCCTAATCTCTGAGGTGGTTTAGTCCTAATCTCTGGGGGTCTTCATGTTCTAACTAGGCGCATGTAGGCCATTTCAGCATTTAAAGAACGCATCCGTTTTTGGAAGAAATTTATGAGGAAGGCAGGAAGAGGCCGGAGTCTCGGGTTTGATTACCCACTAAGACCTTCCCTACAGGGCTGGGCTTCAGGGCTCTGAAGCTAACCGTGCCTAAAGGTCACTCACCACCTCCGAGTTGAGCAGTCAATACTACCATCCACCAGTACATCCCATCCAATCACCCGCCTTCCACTTGGTCAGCCAGTGGGGCCCGTGATACGGCCCCAATGTTCTAGGGGCCCTCAATGTTCTAGTGGCCCCTCACTGTTATGAGTGTTCTAGGGGCCCTGCCTTGGTCTGGTGGGCTGCTAGTGAAGTATCAGGCCAGGCTTTCGATAAACACTTCCTTCAGGCAACAACAATACCCATAAAAACTGGTCAAAGAAATACCACAGGGTATTGACAGAGAGAGAGAGAGAGAGAGAGAGAGAGGAGAGAGAGAGAGAGAGAGAGAGAGAGAGAGAGAGAGAGAGACAGAGACAGAGACAGAGAGAGGTTCAAATCAATGAAACGGTGTGTCGATGAAACCATCCTGTATTGATGCTGGTCTCCACCAGGTGGCGCTCTCATGAAGGCAAACAGTTTCACCAAGCCCCAGAGAAAGCAATGTGCCTGCCCAGAGATGGAGAGAGTGTTTAATAAGGACAGTTTGTCTCTTGGACAGAGGCGGCAGCAGCAGTGGTTAGCTGCCCTGCTGAAGGGTTGTGGAAGCTACCCTCCTCTTCGTCATCATCATCATCATCATCATCATCATCATCTTCCTCCTCCTCGTCTGTTTCTTCCTCTGTCTCTTTGGATTCTGCTGGGGAAGAAGAGGGAATATATATGGCACACTTCAAGGGTCATCCCAGAGCCGCTCCATCAGTCTGAGACCGCTGCCCTCACCAGTGCTCAACTGGCTACCATAGAACCACAAAACAGACTAAAAGGTCCCATTCCAATTGTAGAAATGTATGTGAGGGAGGAAAGATTGGCCTTCCACGTATTCGAAAGCAGTGAACAAAGATTGTGCATTTCCAAGCCCTCAAGCCTCTGGGCGCTCAGTCTCCAAACAACTCCTTTAAATATGTAGTACCGGGCCGGTCCTATAGGTGATCAGAAACACCAGTCCGTGACTCCACCCTTTGCAGGGAAACGCATGTGGACCTCAGTGAGCCCAATAAAGCTTATGCCCAATTTTTCTGAAGATTGGGACTTTCTGGGCCTGCAGCCGAAGAAGAGAAGAGCTTCTTTTAGGACTAGTCAACAGTTTGGAACTGAGCCACGAACAAACAGATCAATTCTACTGATTTAATTTTACTTTCAGTTTGGAAGGAAACCTTTTAGCAATCACTGGGGAAAAGCAAGCAGATCTGTTTAGGGCTAGGATAATATTCATCTGATGGTTTTCAAGTGCTGAATAATACATCACTCTGTATTTGGTATTTTGGATGGTTTGCAAGTCGTGATGGGCTAATTTACAAATAAACTTTCTTTTTGTTTTTCTTATCCAAAGAAGCACAAGCAGCCCAGTAAGACCAGCATTGATGTGATGACATCACCACTGTGTGGTGTCATGTGATACATGGCAGGAACCGTGCGGTTATCTCAATGCAGGTGAGTTTGCCATTCAGCGACGTGAGGCGACATGGGAGGTGATCACAGCTGATTGGTTCTTCACAATTTGAATCATTACAAGATGCATGCAATGGCATGCGTTTGACTTCCAGAGGTTGGGGTTGCCACGGCCAAGAAGTGGAGGTTAGGAGGTAACAACATGACAGACATGGTTCAGGACCAATCAACGCAGACAAATAACAGAAACACAGACTGACACGAGGGTTAGATGTGTGTGTATGCATGCGTGCGTCCGTGCATTAGTGTGTGTGCCTGTGTGTGTGTGTGTGTGTGTGTGTGTGTGTGTGTGTGTGTGTGTGTGTGTGTGTGTGTATGTGTGTGTGTACGCATGTGTGCATGCCTTTATGTGCATGTGTGTGCGTGTGTGCATGCGTCTGTGTGTGTGTGTATGCGTGCATGCGTCAGTGTGTGTGCGTGTCTGTGTATGTGCGTGTGTGCGTCTGTGTGTCATCACTGGGGAGCTCAACAGAGGGAATAGGCAGGAGGATCCTTTCAGATGCACATCGTCACCATGGCAACACAGGGTTAAAGCTCAAGGGAGAAGCGGATAAAGTGAAATAAAGGAGAGGACCACAGAGGGAGAGAGGAACGCGTGCTGCTGAAAGGCGTGTGAGTGATGGAGTGACACCGGCACACATTGGCACGACCATAAATCAAATCAAATCAAATGCTGCTGCAGCCGTGGGTTGAGCAGCGGCCGAACGCCGTACATGAGCATGAGCGCAATGTGTGCTTGTTGGGGAAGTAGCGGTGCCCTTGTAGGAGTGAGCCCCAACATGCTTTACCGTCAGAGGAGTCGGACTCTGTGCCACTCGAGGTGTCTGTGATGGAGGAATCTTCTGCTACGTAGGGGTGAACGGAAAGCGTCACAAACAATCCAAGTGAAACACAACTCCTTGGTGGGGAGCCCTTTTTGTTATCATCAATTTAAAAGTCTTCATTCAATATAAAACCTTAAACCCATTATGCTTCATGCTGTGAAACAGAACGGGCGTCCACTTCAGCCATGCTACTACATCCTACTTGTTTCACGTCATTCCTTCGTAGTTTTATTTCTTCATCATTCACACTCTCTTTGCCTTTCTTCACTGAGCTTTTTCATGTAATTTCGAATATTCTTTGAAAACGTCTTAGCTTTGAAGGAAGCTGTGTTTTGCCTTAGATGTCTTCTGAAACAACAGTGTCATTGATAAAGCTCAAGGACAATGTGTAATGTGTCAGCCTCACCACTTGGTGGCACTCGCTAACAATGCATCACTGAAGCACCATCTCCTCATGGTGCTTCAGTGAAGGACCTCAGTAAAGGGTGTCTGCGTCGGTTGTTTGAGTACCTACCACTGTGAGTCGCTTTCTCCTCGCCTTTGTTGTCCCTGTGGGTCGACTCCGTGGGGTCAACCTGTCTGGACCGTACACCCCTCCTGGGTCCCGGTCCTGGGGCCAGACCGCGCCCCCCCCCCTGGATCTCCATCCCCCCCCTCCTCTTTGGGCTTCTCCTCCGCTGGCTCCTTCCTGCTCTCCTCCTTCTCCTTCTCCTCCTCTTTGTCAGCCTTGGTTCCTTCCTCCGACTCCTCAGTCCTCCTCTCCCCCTCCTTCCCCGCCTCCCCCTCCTTCCCCCCTCCCCCTCCTTCCCCACCTCCACCTCAACCTCCTTCCCCGCCTCCACCTCCTTCCCCAGCTCCTTGGCTTTGTCGCCAGGCTCAGCTTCCTCCCCCTCCTTCTTCGCTCCCTCGCTGGCCTTCTCCTCGCCCTCCTTCTTGCTTTTCTCTGCCAGATCTGAAGGAATAAAGAAGGCAAGGTGGAGAAATTTAGAAAGAGGTTTAGTCAAGTTTGAGGTTGATGCAGGCCCATTATGTCCTTCAGTTGAGTTCATCAAGACTAGTCTGATCTTTTTGGCCGATAAATATTGAGGAGCCCCTGATGTCCCAGGAACCCCCTGGGCCCCAAGCCTGGACCTACCCTGGCTGGCTCCTGGGACACCTCAGGGGCTCCTGGGATCCCTGGGCCCCTCAGCCTGCACCTACCGTGGGCCCCCCAGCCTTGGCCTACCCTGGCCCCCCGGCCTGGACCTATCATGAGCCCCCCAGCCTGGACCTACCCTGGGTGGCCTTGGCCTTCCAGCGCTCGCGGTTCCGGTTCACGTCCTCGCTCCAGGTGCCCTTGAAGCTCTTGAAGTCCACCGTGTGCAGGGAGCAGTTGATGGCGCCGCTGCCCTCCGACGCCGTGCTCTTCACGCTGGAGCGCTTGCTCTCTCCACCGGTCACGGCCCCGGCCACGTCCCCCGCCGCGGCCCCGACCACGGCCCCCAGGATGGTCAGGCTGAGGTGCAAACACACGAAGAACAAAGAAGAAGACAATGAAGAAAAGAAGAAGAAGAAGAAGAAGGAGAAGAGAAGAAGAAGAAGAAGAAGAAGAAGAAGAGGAAGAAACAAAATGTTATATGATACGATTTGTAAATCAGCAGCCCTGGCAGGAAGTACTATCCTCAGCATATACGTATGTAGATATAGATATATGGATCTCCAGTGACATACAGGATAGTGGTCTTTAGAGCTGAACTAGAATTTGTGTTGACAGGTGTTTCCGTGAGTGAGTGTGTGTGTGGTGTGTGTGTGTGTGTGTGTGTGTGTGTGTGTGTGTGTGTGCAGAGGTCAAAAGGTCAAGAGTCCCGGTGGTGACCTGGGCCGTCGTAAGTCCTCCGGGCCGGAGATGGCCGCCTCCTCGATCAGCGGCTTCACGATCTTCTCCGTCATGTCGGTGAGCACAGTGAAGGTGGGCTCCACGATGAAGTCGATGAACCCTGGGGAGACACAGCAGCCGCTGGTACCTCATGGAGACCCCCTGGTACCTCATGGAGACCCCTGGTACCACATGGGGACCCCCTGGGTCCTGTTTACTCCTGTCCCTCTCGTCACGTCGGTTTATGATTGCACCTCATTAATGAATATAATTACAATCGAAATGTATAATTCAGAATGTTTAGCGTGTCTTGACTCACTATCCATCAGAAACAAATTATTATAATGATGATAGACTTGATGATGATGATGTTTATGATGATGATGATGATTATGATTGTGATGATGATGATGATGATGATGATGATGATGATGATGATGATGATGATGATGAGGATGATGATGAGGATGATGATAGACTTGATATTTAGAGTTGGGTGGTGCTGTTCCTCCACCTACCTATCTGGGACTGGGCCACCATGGTGGAGTTGCGGTCACAGAGGGGAGAGAAGGGCAGGCCCAGATGTGCTTCTTTGTCGCCCTGGAGAAGAGATGATGACGTGATGAAACACAGCAGGCAGGGGTTCCAGATGTTGAGACATTTAACTAACAAAAGACAACACGATTGTCCTGTGTCAAACAAAAGTTAAGATCACACAGTCCAGGCACAGACCGACCCCAGCTGCAGGGCGCACACAACTTCAGGTCGAGAGTGATGCATTACATTTGTATAATTGTTTGTGATCCATTTCTCGGAGAGGACCTTCAGACTTCAGTCTCTCGGGGACTGCAGGGACTACCAGCGTTGACGATGTGATCTTTCAAAGACCCTTGAGTTAAACATGAGCTGTGAGATGACAGATGGTCTTCGAGGTGAAGCAATAGAGGTGTGGTTCTTCTGATCATCTACACCTCCCTTAGCCCAGGAACAAGCAGGGCAAGGCGCTGGGATCGTGACGTGTTGAGCAGCTTAAGACAAGTCATTTATAGTCTCTGACGTTTCTATTACTATGATTAGTAGGGCTCCGACCACGTGGAAAAAATACACCCTGATTGGAAACTGAAAACTGATTAGCTCGCCGTCCATAAATCACAGCCACCACATCTCTATTTGTAGGAAGACCCCCCCCCCCCTCCTCTTAACACTCTCCTCCTAATTCAATTTCACTGAGCAGAGGAAGGAGTCGCTGGTGTCATGGAAACGGACGAGGTCACCACGCTGTCAGGGGTTCCCCGTCTGAACGGGAGAATCTGACCGTCGGCGTTTGAACATCGGGTCGACGTGTGTTCACGTGGCCGACAGGAAGGAAGACACAAATCATGTTGTGATCCAGAGAAGTGAATCAAGCTGCTTAGAGCGTCTGAGAACAGAACTGCTCTGATCCAGAGCGCTGACCTCAGAACCCCTCTGATCCAGAGCGCTGACCTCAGAACCCCTCTGATCCAGAGCGGCGACCTCAGACACTGTGTAGCAGCGTAGAGGTAACCGTTCAGAGCGGTTCTAGTTCAGTCTCTGTTGTTCCCTCCCCTGTTTGCGTGTCACATGTGTGCGTCTGTGTTATCTTGTGCACGACAAAATGAATCAAAGAATAAGAAGAGGGGGCACCTGTCTGAAGAACTCTTCCAGCAGCGAGGTGGTCCAGCGGTGGTGGAGGTCCCACTGCTTGGCCGGGTGGCTGATGTCTGCAGTGTGGAGGAGCAGGGATAGGGCCTTGGGCTTGTCAATCCTACACACACACACGCACACGCACACACACACACACACACACACACACACACACACACACACACACACACACCACACACAGAATCACAAGAACACACACACAAAATCACACACATAAGCGCACACACATACACAGAATCACACACACATACGCACACACACACACACACACACACACACACACACATACGAAATTAGGGTTGAACTCAATAATCGTAAGTAAAAAAAAATGCTTGCAGAAAAGATGTAGCAACCACTCACGCCTCAGGTTGCTGCAGGAAGTTCTTCATGGCTTTGATCTGCTGGAAGTGACAGGACATGTCTGTGGCCAAAACCATCTCTACTACCAGGGCTCGCAGCTCTCTGGAAAGGGAGAGAGGAGGAGAAGGAGGGAGAGAGGGAGGGAGAGAGAGAGAGAGAGAGAGGGAGGGAGGGGAGAGGGGGAGAGAGAGGGAGATGGGGATGCAGGGGGGGGAGAGGGGGAGAAGGAGGGAGGGGAGAGAGGGGGGGGAGAGGGGGGAGAGGGGGGGGGAGAGAGAGAGAGGTGGTTTGAGGAGAGAGTTTGGGAGAGATAGTAAGAGAGGGAGACAGAGAGTAAGAGGTGAGGAGAGGGAGAGAGAGAGGGAGGGAGATACTGCACATTAGCATGATAGGGACCACCTTCCCATCATACATTCGATGGGTCAGCCTTCTCCGGGGGTGGGGGGGGGTTTGGGTCCCAGGTTTGGGGGCTGTGAACGTGTTGCGGCGTACCTCCAGTCGTCCTTGGACAGGTTGGACAGGATGTTCATCTCCTCGTCCTCCTGCAGCAGGCGGTATGCCGCGCTCACATGGTGGTTCTCCAGCACCGCCCGGTCGTTGTAAAGGATGGCCGTGTCCGACCTGCGGGCACAAGAACCGCCTCAGTCAGCCGGAGAGGGGGCTGAGTCTGTTCCATGGGCTGAGCCTGTTCCAGGGGCTGAGCCTGTTCCAGGTGCTGAGCCTGTTTACAGGGGCTGAGCCTGTTCCAGGGGCTGAACCTGGTCCAGGTGCTGAGGCTGTTTACAGGGGCTGAGCCTGTTCCAGGGGCTGAACCTGTTCCAGGTGCTGAGCCTGTTCCAGGGGCTGAACCTGTTCCAGGTGCTGAGCCTGTACCAGGTGCTGAACCTGTTCCAGGTGCTGAGCCTGTTCCAGGGGCTGAACCTGTTCCAGGTGCTGAGCCTGTTCCAGGTGCTGAGCCTGTTCCAGGCGCTAAGCCAGATACAGGTAACAATCAGAGGTGTCAAGTAACGAAGTACGAATACTTTGTGGCCTACTTATGTAGAAATGTTGTGTATCTATACTTTACTGGAGTAATTATATTTCAGATGACTTTTTACTTCTACTCCTAACATTTTTACGCCATTATCTGTACTTTCATTTTGGCTTGTTTTCATTGCGGTGTCGTGCCAATGTAGTTACCCGTGATAAGAATTGTATCCCCGTCCGTGGGATCGCGCATGCATCAGTGCAGGCGGAACTACACAATATGCTTTGAATTCACCCAAGGCTATGTTTTCTAAATGTTGGTTATTAGTGGTTGTAAAGTAGTCATTTATGGCATAGCTGTCAAAATAAATGTTTTTGTTGATCGTACGCGTTTACGATTTTTAATCATCCATTGTTGCACCGTGACCGAACTGACAGCTGTCTATTGAAAACCAGCTGATCGTATTTTATTCCTGCAGGCTAATCCGCATTTCAGTTGCAAAACTGAGGATGTTGTTGCAAACTTTCGTAATAAATAACAATAATACAGTGATCATGGTAGGCCTAATTATGTAGGCCTATCGCAATTATCGAACCTTTCCTTACCCTGCACAAATAAATACGAGAAATAGACAAAATATGTATCCCTTCTGTATAATGCACGCTGAATGAAGAATATACATGTTTCTTCTTTCCTAGCTTAAGTTATAGGAGGGGACACATAATTGGTCAGACTGTACTTTCACCCTGCTAAAACATGTATCCCCTTTTCATTGTACCAAAATGCTTTCATTTACAATTGGCCATTAATGCAGCTGAAACAGGGGCATTTAACATTATTCAGCATTAACATTTTATTTTAACATTATAGTCATTATGGCTTTTATACATTATGGCCATTAGAAAAATGATTGTTTTTGGGGAGTTGGGGTAGTGCACTCTGGCCTAAGTTTTGGTCCTTAATGGCATTTTTAAGGACAAAAGCTTATTTCTCAATTTTTTACTATAAGTCGTTTTGAAACCAGTACTTTTACACTTTTACCTAAGTAAAAAGCTTGAGTTAAAGTCTTTTTAAACCCTAGTATTTAAAATTCTACCTGAGTAATGAATGTGAATAATTTTGACACCTTTGGTAACAATACAGGTTGTTTTTTATTCAAATAATTACATGGTCATAGCAGAAGTGAGCCTTCCACTGCTTCTATCTATGGCTGGTAGCGAGAAGGCACTAGCCACTGGGCGTCGGTCATGTGATAAACTAGGCTAAGCTTGGCTAAGCTAAATGTTTCCTAACGGAACACGCTGAGATCACCTTTTCTTGGAACACTTCCTCACCTTGGAATACCAATCTCTGTTCCCTGGGGAGGTTTAATCAAGATGACACGATTCGTTTTTATTGTTGGGTTTGTTTCTTTGTGTGCCTGCTGAGGACAGGTTTCCTACCTGGTCTGAATGTGGAAGTTATTGGTGGTGCCTGTGTGCTCAAAGTCATGTACCGCCGCCGCAAAGATCATGGCTAGGATCTCCAACTCTGTGAGCCAGTGCTAGAGAGAGAGAGAGAGAGAGAGAGAGAGAGAGAGAGAGAGAGAGAGAGAGAGAGAGAGAGAGAGAGAGAGAGAGAGGAGAGAGAGAGAGAGAGGGAGAGAGAGAGAGAGAGAGAGAGAGAGAGAGAGAGAGAGAGAGAGAGAGAGAGAGAGAGAGAGAGAGAGAAAGAGAATATATTGGATGGTTAAAATACTAAATAGGGTTAGTTTTCATTTTTCACATCAGATTACATTTAGAAAAACAAAACTAAAAGCCACAAAACTAAACCAAACCACACACACAGAATCACACACACAGATACACATACACACAGTTACACACAGGGACACCGCGGATACACACACACTCACAGTCACAGACACACACACACAAAGTACTTAATGGAATCCCTATGTCCAGGCCTATCCATGAATAAGATGATGGTGTTTCCTGTAAGTCTCCATGGATAAAAGTGTCTCCTCAATGTCTAAATAGTAAGCTGAGCGGAAATGGCTCACACTAAAAGGGGAGGATAAGTCTCTCCTGTAAACACCAGGAGTCCTGCTCTATTCTCTTCTTAGTGGACGGAGAAAAGCAAAACAAAGTTCTGTCCCGCGTGAGACCGTCCTGTTCTCTGACATCATATTCTGCTTCTCTCTGCATATAGATGTATTTATATAGACATGTATATAAGTCCAACAACAGTGCTGCAGTCCACAGAAATAGAACTACAGCACCAGAGCTACAGCAGTAGAACTACAGTAATATAACTACAGCAGTAGAGCTACAGCAGTAGAACTACAGTAATATAACTACAGCAGTAGAGCTACAGCAGTAGAACTACAGCAGTAGAACTACAGCAGTAGAGCTACAGCAGTAGAGCTACAGTAATATAACTACAGCAGTAGAGCTACAGCAGTAGAACTACAGTAATATAACTACAGCAGTAGAGCTACAGCAGTAGAACTACAGCAGTAGAGCTACAGCAGTAGAGCTACAGTAATATAACTACAGCAGTAGAACTACAGCAGTAGAACTACAGCAGCAGAGCTACAGCAGTAGAACTACAGCAGTAGACGCCGCTGCCATCCGTTCCCCCGTCCTCCCGTCCTCCCCGTCCTCCCGTCCCACTCACCATCATGCCGGTCTTGAGCAGCAGGAAGTGGACGGTCTGGGTGACGTCAGCGGCGTGCATCAGGTTGTGGTAGGGGTTCTTGTGTTTGCTGTAGCCCACCTCCAGGGCCTCCACAAAGGACACCAGGGCCGAGATGGGGATCTGGGGAACACAGCCCACGCATCACAACGGGACGGACCTATCCACTCAACATGTGTGTGTATCTGACAACAGTTTTCTCAGTGCACTGGTTCAAAATCAAACACACTTCGTTCAGCAGAGTCGTAGTATGACGCATGAAGAACAATACAGGGGGATGCTAGGACCACGTGGGGTTCGCTGCCGGAAGTCTTGTCCTTCGGCTTATACATTGCAAAGTTGGAGTAGCTGTCAAACCTTTCTGTTTGATGAATTGCGTTGGAACTCGCAGTAAATGGAAAGCAGGGAATGAGAGCTGGGCCTGGCTGCCTTCTCTTTTGGTCTGGTTCTGACCCAGCAGAGCAACCACATCAACCACTCCCTTACATTAGAGGACTGGTTCTACAATCAGGGTATTGTGCGACACATCCACCCCTAAAAGAATTTACCCTTAACCCATCTACCCCTATCACATCTACCCTTAACAATTATACCCTTAACACATTTACCCTTAACACATCTACCCTTTACACATTTAGACTTAACACATCTGCCCCTTAACACATTTACCCTTAATGCCGATACCTTAGCACATTCCTACTCATCTACCGTTCTAGACAGCCCTCTGCACTCCTAAGATGTACGCATTCATTATTGAGATCAGCCAGACTCTGATCAAACGGTCAGAACGACGAGAAACGATCAAACATTTGAAGGACATCTTAGACGTCTCGGGCCTGTGGAGATGTCTGGTGGGGAGAGATACACTGCCTGACCAATCAGGAAGAGGCTCAGGAGGGAGGAGGGGCCAGGATGAAGACGCACACATTTGTTTACAGCCTTCCCTTATCAATACTGATGAGGGTTTCCCTGCAGACACACAACGAACACACACGCTCAAATATAACACAACCCTTTAGGAAGGAAATTAACTCAACACAACCACACACACAGACACACACACAAACAGAGACACACAGAGACAAACACACACACACACACACACACACCAAAAACAGACCACACACACACATGCACACACAGACAGACAGATACACACACACAGCAGGATGACTCCGGTCCTGTGGTGAGGGAGAGAGGAAGGGGGGCGGGGCCGGCGTGCGTGCGTGCGTCGGTTGTACCTTGAAGCGGTTGATGAGGTCGTATCTGGTGAGCAAGCTCGTAGAAGATGAACTTCAGCGCGTGCTCTCCGCTCGCGTCGTTTCAGGGGCGAACACATCGAAGGACCACGTGTCCACGTGCTGATAAAGACACACACACACACACACACACCACACACACACACACACACACACACACACACACACACCTGTTATTCATCACTTAGAAATGCTACCCGGGCTCTAATTGGGTTTTTTTTCTCCATTCTTTTGGTCCCGTTGAAGTCGTCTGCAGAAGACAGATTGGAGCGTTCGCACTCCCGGGATCCAAACCTCCATTATTTAGCGTCTGATTCCTCAGACTCTTTCAATTCAATTGCCCTGTCCTCACATTTAAATGTAACACATTCAGTTTGCCAGTGTGATTCATGGGCCATATATCTTTAATGTACCACTTAAGCCTGCATGTATCTAGAGGTGATGGATGAAGACCGGTGCAGGGGGACGGGGGGGGAGAGGATCAGCTGGCTCTGGGGGGCTCCATGTGTGACGCTGAGGTCCCCAACGCACTGTTCTGCACCCTGGCGCCACGGGGCAGAGGTCAGACACGGCCCAGTCAATGTACCATGTGACCGCCCCTGTTGTCCTATCTGCCCCTCGTTATCTAAGGCCAACAAACGACGTAACAGACACAACGTAGCCTGTATACATGCCTGCGGTGCTCAACCTTAAAGTGTTCCTCAATAATGAGTCCGTCTGGGTTTCAGGATGTGCATGTGGTCGTAGCCCACATTAGGCTTTTAGTTTGTCTATGGGGAGAAGGGGTGTGTCACATTGTGGGGGGACTTTTTGACAGAGATATTGGTTTCAAATGTCATGATACAAGATAAAGGTAAGTCTGCCTTTCTATGAAGTTCTGAGCAGGCGCGCGTTTAAAAATCTGGGATTTATGTCCAAAATGTAACGCACCTTTTTATTGCCAAGAGTAATTCTAACCATGTAGCTTGACTAGTGTGAGGTGGTCATTTAAATCTGGATCTCGCAAGCAGCAGATTGTGGTGTTGTGTTTCTGTCAGTTCAAAACGAACAGGACATCTCTGACTTTGAACCAGCTTTTTTGTTTGACATCCCGATTTTCTACCTATCTCGTCTTATTTCTAAAACGTTCTGTTCTGATCCCTCTGCTCCTCCACTCATCTCGTCAGTCATTCTCGAGGCTTCTCCTGTGAAATGGTGAATTTCAACACACTTGACTTCATTTCCTGTGAGTGAGGTTTGTGATGATTTGATCCTAGGCTTTGAGCCAATGCATTTTAGATAAGCCAATCTCTTTCAGAGTCACATATCAATTACAAATGCAATTAACCTTTCATATAACCAACCGATTCAACCAAACAAAGACCACATTTACACATTTCACTTTTTTTTTTCATAAATGATTAGAATGTGGAAATGTATATTGACTTTGCCTCTTTGTAACAACAGCAGGTGAGAGGTGAATAGTGCCTTTACTCTCTGTGCTGTCTGCTGACCGGTCTGGTTGAAGGCTGAGGCCCTTCTTGTGTTCCTCTGTCATCAGTCGCTCACGGTCATTCAGACATGGATCACTCCATAGGAAGCTTTCCTCCTCTCTGATTATCAGTCAGTGTATTCATTTTTTAACTCAGTCAGACACACAGACCCACACAAGCGCGCACACACCACACCACACACACAACACACAGTTTGAGCTGTTGAGGTTCCACCTTGAGCACGGTGATGACGTTGGGGGGGTAGCTCAGCCCGACCAGGTTGGAGGTCCGTCGGTACATCCTGTGAGACGGAGCACATGTAGCACGTCAGCATGGTCACCAGATCATGTTAATGTTGTTCAAAACCTTTGGATGGAAGAAGACTAGAGCAGCATGATCTGGTGAAGCAGAGCAGCAGGGTGATTGGAAAATAAAGACTTATTGCATAAACTCATAAACTATGTTTAGGGATTGATTCCATCAAATGTTTATGTTTTTCTATGAAAGGCAAATAATAATGATACGTTAGAAGAAAAAAAGAGTCTACAGGATTTCCAAGGGGTTTCCAGTGTTTCCCAGAGTATACAGGAGTTCCCCAAAGAGTCTACAGGGTTCCCTAAAGAGTCTACAGGGTTTCCGAGTGTCTACAGGGATTTCCAAAGAGTCTACAGGTTTCCCAACAGTTTCCAGGGGTTCCCACAGTCTACAGGGTTTCCCTAAAGAGTAACAGGGTTTCCACAGTCTCCAGGGTACCAAAATAGCCTACAGGGTTTTCCCAATAGTTACAGGGGTTCCCAAAAGAGGGTCTACAGGGTTTCCCAAAGAGTCTCCAGGGATTCCCAGAGTCCACAGGCTATCCCAGAGTCTCCAGGGGTTCCCAGGGTCTCCAGGGATTCCCAGAGTATACAGGGTTTCCCAGAGTCTACAGTGTTTCCCAGAGTCTGCAGGGTTTCGCCTAAGAGTCTACAGGGTTTCCCCAAATAGTCTACAGGGGTTCCCCAAAGAGGTCTCCAGGATTCCCAGAGTCTACAGGCTCTCCCAGAGTCTCAAGGGGTTCCCAGAGTCTACAGGGTCTCCCAGAGTCTCCAGGGGTTCCCAGAGTCTACAGGGTCTCCCAGAGTCTCCAGGGTTCCCAGAGTCTACAGGGTCTCCATGGGTCCCGGTCTGGGCGCTAGGTTGGTGAGTCCCTGTGCGTGTGAGCAGCAGACCTCTCCACGAAGATGCCGGCCTGCACGGCGTGCACGATGCTGCGGAAGCGCGGCTTCTCCTCGGTGCGCCGCAAGCATCAGCCCCATCTGGCGAGTGAAGGTGGAGGCCAGCCAATCACGCACCTCCGACGGCACCGAGTCCGTCTGGATGTCACTCAGCTCATCCTCGGTGTCCACCAGGCGCCTGGGGGGTGGGGAAGGGGGGAATGGATCATGTTTGGATGGAGGACAGATAAGGGGAATGGAGAGGAAATAAAGGGAGTGGAAGGACAGAGAGATGGAGTAAGATAAGGGGAAACAGTAAGGTAACGGAAACAGACATTTGTTCATCAGCCCAATCGCCAACATACAGTGCAGGATGTGAGCGCATCTCAGACATAATCTGCTGTAATTGTGCTGGTTAGGCAATATCGTCTAGCCATCTGGTGTCTTATTGCTGCCTAACCGAAGAGGACATCAGTGACATGATGAAAAAGAATATATATACATATATTAGTGCTGTCAGTTAAACGCGTTATTAACGGCGTTAACGCAAACCAATTTTAACGGCGTTAATTTTTTTATCGCGCGATTAACGCAATTATTTTTTTTTTTGGCTCAAAACGAAGAAGCAGTAGCCTGACTGCTATGTTCAAGGCAGTATGTTTGTATGTTCATCGTTTAATTGCACTATAGGCATTTTTTTTGCATCGTCCTGTTTTGATCAGTATATGCCAATGTTGTTATCAATAAAAAACATTTGCACAAGGCAAGCCGATGCACTTCTCCATGTTGATAAGAGCATTAAAATGAGAACAATTAATGGGACAAAGAAATCAAGGGATATTTAGCATAGAAAAAACATTTGTGATTAATCGCGATGCTCGCGATTAATCGTGAGTTAACTATGGCATTAATTATTTTAATCGCTTGACAGCACTAATGTATATATATATATATATATATATATATAGAGAGAGAGAGAGAGAGAGAGAGAGAGAGAGAGAGAGAGAGAGAGAGAGATAATCCCAAGTGTGTCCAAAAAGCAGACAGTGAGATAAATTTGTGGGACAGAAGTAGACAGACAGAGAGGAAGATTGTGAGACAGGAGAACACAGACAGACAGAAAGAGATGCCCCCTCTCTGTACATCACCTCAGATGTAGCTTAAAGGGGCTGTAAGTAAGATACAGGAGCTATCATTTGAGTGTCATGAGAACTCAGTGAGGGGAAATGCGTTGGAAGATATCTACACGGCTGATTGGAGACCATTTACATCTCGGACAATTCCCTCAATCAATCATCTCAACCCTGAGTGGTACGGGGAATCCACCTTGCCTGTCAATCAAATGCTCGCAAGCGGAGACATGGTGTGGAGATTTCACAGCGTTTCTCTGAGCTCTCTTAGCAACTCTCCCATCGTACCTACAGCACATTTAAATCTTCAACCTCCAAACCACTTCCAGGAAGAGGTGTGTATCTGTATGAGCAGATAGCAATAGGGAGCTGCAGCTCGTTATCTTCTATTGAATCATGGACTGTGCTGGTCTTTGGCAAAATACATTTTTGATTTGTTTTCTCTGGAGAAGGGAAAACAAACATCACGTTTCATCTCAAACGTGTTGTTTCAGGATCTGGTTTCTCTTGAAAGCTTCATCGGATAATATTTGAACCTTTCCTCATGTTCAGAAACTTGTTATGTTGTCAACCATGTTGTTGTCACCATTACTAGAGACCATGACTAACATGTTTCTGTTAGTATTGTTTTTTTAGGAATTAAATCATTAACGCAGCAATCTCGAATGAAATAATAAGGCAATAGCAATAATAATCTAACCCCTGATGTTTGCTTGAAGGCAAGTCTTCAGACGGATATTATTGATTTTTAAATGAAAGAAAAGTGTAAATTTGTGAGTGTCAAACTTACCTGGCGTAGCTTTACAGACGAAGGCACAGAAGAAAGAGTCAGACGTAGACATGAGAGATGGAGTAACACACAACACAGGGGAACATAACAGCACAGTAAATAATAGAAAGCAACATCACATAGCATAACATCACTTAAAATAAAACAACACATAGCATAACATTACACAGAACAACATAGCCCAACATAACACAGAACAACATAGCATAACATAACACAGGACAGAATAGCATAACACAACAGAGAACAACATAGCATAACATAACACAGAACAACATGGCATTACATAACACACAGAACAACATAGCATAACATAACAGAGAACAGAGAGAGACAAGAAAGAGAGAGACGGAGAGAAAGAGAGAGAGAGAGCGAGAGAGAGAGAGAGAGAGAGAGAGAGAGAGAGAGAGAGAGAGAGAGACAGAGAGACGAAGAGAGAGAATGTGAGAGAGAGAGAGAGAGAGAGAGAGATGAAGAGAGAGAGTGAGAGAGAGCGATGAAGAGAGTGAGAGAGAGCTGCTAGGCCCAACAGGATTGAGCAGGTTCTCCCTAGTTGTCGACACCGACCATCCTAAGCATCATCTGAGCCCCAGCCTTCCCAGCAACCCCCCTGTCCGAAATACCCCCTGGTTCTTCCCATACCTCAGCTCTTCTGTCTAATGCCGGCTCAGGATTCTGGGATTTTGTATCTGTGCACCGTGGCTGTGAAATACATCTTGGATGTACAGATGATGAAAGTACATGTATTTTCTAGAACTACATCATACAATAAACAGAAGATATAGTATCTATCTGGAATTCAATGATTTACTATGTCACCATTCGACTGATCGCCTTGACAACAGGACGGAGCAGGAGACGTAGAGGAGAAGGACAGCAGGAGGAGAGAGGAGACAGGACAGCAGGAGGAGACAGGACAGCAGGAGACGAGGAGGACAGCAGGAGGAGAGAGGAGACAGGACAGCAGGAGGAGAGAGGAGACAGGACAGCAGGAGGAGACAGGACAGCAGGAGACGAGGAGGACAGCAGGAGGAGAGAGGAGACAGGACAGCAGGAGGAGAGAGGAGACAGGACAGCAGGAGGAGAGAGGAGACAGGACAGCAGGAGGAGAGAGGAGACAGGACAGCAGGAGGAGAGAGGAGACAGGACAGCAGGAGGAGAGAGGAGACAGGACAGCAGGAGGAGAGAGGAGACAGGACAGCAGGAGACGAGGAGGAGAACAGGAGGAGAGAGGAGACAGGACAGCAGGAGGAGAGAGGAGACAGGACAGCAGGAGACGAGGAGGAGAACAGGAGGAGAGAGGAGACAGGACAGCAGGAGTAGAGAGGAGACATGACAGCAGGAGGAGAGAGGAGACAGGACAGCAGGAGGAGAGAGGAGACAGGACAGCAGGAGGAGAAGGAGACAGGACAGCAGGAGGATAGAGGACAGCAGAGGGAGGGAGGGCAGCAGGAGGAGGGAGGACAGAAGGAGAAGAGAGGAGAAGGGACAGGAGGAGGATAGAGGACAGCAGGAGACGAGGAGGGCAGCAGGAGGAGAGAGGGCAGAAGGAGGAGAGAGGAGAAAGGACAGGAGGAGGATAGAGGACAGCAGGAGGAGAGAGGAGAAAGGACAGGAAGAGGATACAGGACAGCAGACGAGAAGGCGAGTGGACAGCAGGAGGTGTCTCTCACCTGGTCTCCTCGATGTAGACCGACTCCAGCACAGAGGCGGCGTACTCCAGGTTCTTCTTCAGGTCCACCACCGAGGCCTCGCCTCTCTCCAGCTGCTTCACCAGACATCTCAACCTGGGACCACAGAGCAGACAGAGGTTCAGCAGCAGAACTCATTCAGCATCACCGAGGAACATGGAGCCTTCAACTCAGACCCAGGGTGTTTGATTTGATGTTATTATTGACCGGATCAAATGTTCTCTGTCCATTTTCTGCATCGGCGCACAGAGCAGAATACAAGAAAATAGATCTCACTGGATCCCACTTGATCTTGATGTTGAGAGGGTAAGAGAGGGGAAATTAGAGAGAGAGAGAGACAGAGAGAGAGAGAGAGAGAGAGAGAGAGAGAGAGAGAGAGAGAGAGAGAGAGAGAGAGAGAGAGAGAGAGAGAGAGAAAAAGAAATGCGAGTCAGCGAGAGAGTGAGTGAGTGAGTGACTGAGTGACTGAGTCAGCAAGTGAGTGAGAGAGAAAGTGAGTCAGTGAGAGAATGAGTGAGTGAGTCAGTAAGTTAGAGAGTGAGTGAGTGAGTGAGTGAGACAGAGGGAGAGAGAAATGGGGAGAGAGATATAGAGAGAGAGACCGTTTATCTAACATGAGGCAGGATGAATACGATGAGAGGAACAAGATAGCAGCTGTAGAGCGTTCTGCGGATCTATCGAGGCAGCATTAAACCAACCGGACTGTAGAGCGGTCTGCTGATCAGCTATCGAGGCAGCATTAAACGAACCGGACGTTAGATTTTCCCTTAAAGAAGAATATAGACACTTAGCACTTTTGTAGAGAAGAAAGATGTAATTTTTTTGTCGCTCAGTGCTGCGTCAACCGTTACCTTCCTCTGATTGGTTAAAGGATTATTCAATTGCGTCCAGAAGCATTTTGGTCAAAAATGATAGAGCTTCCAGACTCAATGCATTTTGTTTCAATGGGTGTGGCGATAGGAGACTGGTGAAGCGGTCCTGAAGAGAGAGAGGCTGCAGGCCCACACCAGCTCTGGGGTCCCTACCTCTGGGCCCCCACCTATGGGGCCCCTACCTCTTGGGCCCCTACATCTGGGGCCCCTACCTCTAGGGTCCCTACCTCAGACGCATTAGGGGGACCTGCCCCTGGTACTGTGAATGCTTCTACAGTAGTGCTTCACGTGTTCACAGACTCCTTAGAAGAAGATCCATCCCAGACTCCACTGCAAATGAAAATGCAAATGCCGGTCTCATTTCTATCGGCTGGTTTGCGAGAAGAAGACAGGGAGGTTAATTGCTTTTTTTAAAGTGTGTGTGTGGGGGGGGGGGGGGGGGGGGGGGGGGGGGGTTGAAAGTCATATCTCATTACTCAGGAGTCCCACGAGGCAAAACAATTATCACATGGCCGTGTCATCTGGGAGGCTCTGGGAACAGTGGGAAGCGCGGGGAGACATCCCAGGCACAGGCACAGGCACGCCGAGCCTCGTGGAGCCCAGTCACTACCTATTACCTCGGACCGCTCCAGCCAATCCCCCATGACCTTATTACACACAGCCGACGCCATTGGTCCGTGCAGATTGACAGATAGTAGTCATGGTGACGGTGGAATCAACCACCAGGGAGGAGGGACACCTTTTCTGATAAGTGTCATGAGAAGATGACATTGTCACTGATCAATGAGCAGAACAATGGGGATAATCCATCCATCGTTTGACCTTCAGGCATGTATGGCTTCCCTCCTAGATTACAGCAGGGTGTCTATTATCAATCCCACGCAGGCATCGTATCTTACTTGGTGAGCTAACCGGCTACAAGACACATTGAAACAGAAAATTAATATGAATATGAATATGAGGTGAGACAGAAGCCAGGATGGAAGTTATCCATCTCAACCAGTCCATTCACTGCTGCACAGCCCCATCCTGTCCCGACCGAATGATCGGATGCGGGCCCCTGGGGGCCGTGGGGGGGGGGGGGGGGCCGTGGGGGCCTAGGGAGGGCTGTGGGGGGCCCCTGGTTGCCCTGCAGCTCTACATTCAAGTTAGTTCCCTGAGCAGCCGTTTTGGCCAGAGGGACATATGCGCGAGGAGCAACACGATGGTCGGTTTGCTGTGGCTCAAGCTTTCCTGTGATATTATTATCATTATATTAAGAACCTGCAGAGCTGCTCTGCCAACACCTCGGCCCCGGCGCTGCATGGGGTCAGGGCAGGGCTTCTGGGGGCCAACGGTCACCGTCTCCCACCCCCCCCCCCCCCCCCCCGGGTCTTGGGTGAGAGCTTTTAGCTGAGGGTGATAAAGTGTGTTCATGCCTTTGTGTCTCCTTCCCTCCAGCCGACAAGGACAGCGGGAGGAGAGAGAGGAGGACCGATATAGCCCCGCCCCCTGGGGAGGCGCGGCCCCTGGTTAAGGTTCCGGGAACACTCTGGGGCCCCTGGTGCTCAAACCCACTCTGTTCACTTCCTGTGTTCTTCTTATCAACTCCCTGGAAACGGGAAACACACACACACACACACACACATATACACACCTTAACACACACGCACACGAAGACACACATATATACACACCTACACGCCAACGCACACACACATATATTCACACCTACACACACATGCACACGCACGCCACGCGCACACCTACACAAACGCACACACACGCACACACACAACCACACACACACACAGTCTCCTTTTAGATTGCTCTGTGCCCTGTTCTAAAAGATGAGCGTCAACCCTCTCCTGATTGTCTCTGTCACCTCCTCTCCCGTTTACTCCTCGTTTCAGAGTCAAGGGCGAGGTCTTCTTAAGAGGACAAGACAAGGGGTCAGACAAAGGAATCCCTCTTTTGTTCTGTCAGTATTTATGCTGCTGTGTTACATATATGTTGCATCGCCAGCATAAACACTGCGAGGACTGGATTCCACCAGATTTGTTCTCATGCTCAGATCCACATCCCAAGGAGCTGAATAAAGGTCCTTTGGGCAACATAGCCTCTGTTAGAGCACGCTGTGTTTACACAGTGCGGCTAAACTACAGATACATACCTTGTTCAGGAAAAAACTTCTAAGCTCATCATTCACCTGGTAGCAGCCTCCCCCTAGCCTAGCCTAGCCTAGCCTAGCCTAGGTTTAATAGGCCTGTTAATCTAATCTCATCATTCACTTTGTGGGGGGGGTTGGGGAGAGGGCCCCCCAGTACTCTGTCCAGAGGGCTGGGGGGGGAAGGTGTGAGCCAGCAAGTGTCAGGATTGTTACGTGTCAAAGATAAACCGGCTGATTTTCAAAGTGGGGTGGATGGGTCAAGCAAGGATATCCCACACACACACACACAAACACAAACGTGCAGGCTCACACAAACACGCAGACACACACAAACACACACGCACACAAACACACAAATGCATGCATGTTTTGAGGACAGAAAATGAGAAAGATATGAGACAGAAGAATAACGTGATTGTCCTGTAATCCCCTCCGTGCTCAAGGGTCAAACT
>NC_044070.1:17051103-17103603 GCF_902167405.1 Gadus morhua | reverse complement strand
CAGAGTGAGTTAAACAATGGACGTCAATATTTAAATTTTCCTGCGAGATGAATGAAGGAGTCTAAACCTTTATCTAGGGGGACTTGAGCCTCAGCCTGTTTATTCGAGGGAGGAAATCAACTAGGCCTTAGTAAATAAATAATGTAACGTGCTTATTCCTTTCAGCAAGTGTCCACCCCATCGCCCCCCCCCCCTCTCTATCGACCTGCAGAGCGCAGGGCTGCTAATCGATGGCTAACTTAGGAAGCAATTAGGAGACGGGCAGACTGATGGGCTCTGAAAGAGACACAAGTGATCACCGATCAATACTGCGATAGACCTAAAGGAGCAGATATATACATATACACACACACACACACACACACACACACACACACACACACACACACAAGCACACACGGCTCCTCCCCCTGCTCTTCATTAAGAACACACACACACCTTCAGTGACTCATCCTGTTCTCATTCCGATGGCCTCATTCTTATCTGGAGGCTTGTAAATGCATTAGCATGGTGTATCACACACCCCCAGACACACACATACACACACACACACAAACACACACACACATATACACCCTCACCTGCTCCCCCCTGCCCCCCCCCATACACACACATACACACACACATACACTGGCTTCACACACACACACACACACACACACACACACACACACACACACACACACACACACACACACACACACGCACACACAGACACACACACACACACACACACACACACATACACACACACACACACACACACATACACACACACACCCTCTCTGGCTCAAGGTCGTTGTCAGTCAGCGTCTAACATGAGCTCTAAGATGCAGCACGTAGAAACCACACAATCTGTACAAGTATAATGACCTGGCCTCTGGTTTGAGACCAGTATAATGACCTGTCCTATGATTTGAGACCAGTATAATGACCTGTCCTATGATGTGAGACCAGTATAATGAACTGTCCTATGATGTGAGACCAGTATAATGACCTGTCCTCTGATGTGAGACCAGTATAATGACCTGTCCTCTGATGTGAGACCAGTATAATGACCTGTCCTCTGATGTGAGACCAGTATAATCACCTGTCCTATGATGTGAGACCAGTATAATGATCAGTCCTATGATGTGAGACCAGTATAATGACCTGTCCTTTGATGTGAGACCAGTATAATGACCTGTCCTCTGATGTGAGACCAGTATAATGACCTGTCCTATGATGGGAGACCACTATATCGATCTGTCCTCTGATGTGACCCAGACCCAGACCCAGGACCAGACCCAGACCCAGGACCAGGACCAGAACCGGACCCAGACCCAGACCCAGACCCAGTACCAGACCCAGACACAGACCCAGGACCAGCCCAGACCCAGGACCAGACCCAGGACCAGACCCAGGACCAGACCCAGGACCAGGACCAGAAACAGACCCAGGACCAGACCCAGACCCAGTACAAGACCCAGACAAAGACCCAGGACCAGACCCAGACCAAGGACCAGCCCAGACCCAGGACCAGCCCAGACCCAGGACCATCCCAGACCCAGGACAACACCAGACCCGAAACCACCCCAGACCGAGGACCCATGGAGATCCCCCCTGATGTAGGGTTATTCCCTTGTTTCACTATCTCTGTTGATCTTTGTATTGTGAGGAAACCATGCAACACTGCCCCTAAGATGTGAAGGAAACTGTGGAACGGCATTTCATACACAAAGGCAAAATAAATGTTAGAAATTAATCATCCAGTTAATCTAACCGGAAACTTAATCTTTTCACTTTGGTGGACAATAAAGTTTCTGGAGTTCAGTTCCGTCTGTTTTGAACCCACTAGACGCTCAATGCCCTTCTTCCCCCATCTGGTCTCTGTGCAGCATCAGAACACTGCTCTGTGTTCACTCATCTGGAGAGAGAGAGAGAGAGAGAGAGAGAGAGAGAGAGAGAGAGAGAGAGAGAGAGAGAGAGAGAGAGAGAGAGAGAGAGAGAGAGAGAGAGAGAGAGAGAGAGAGAGAGAGAGAGAGAGAGAGAGAGAGAGAGAGAGAGAGAGAGAGAGAGAGAGAGGCTAAGGACAGCTAGAGTGATCTTTCCCTACACCTATCCCTTTGTATGTCTGAATACTTGTCCCTATGAGTTTGTTCAAACAAGAACTCGACCTCTCTGCTGTTGGGCTGGCAGTATTCCCGGGGTGCAGGGTTAAGGGATTAAAGGGACATCCCTAGAGGAACTCATGTTGTTCTCTGTAAGGAAATGAGGAACGTCAAACTACGCTGGATATTACATTCTTCTATGCCCCTTTTAAAAATGCAGACCTTTGACTGATTTGTGTGCCCTTTTCTTAATTTGGATCGGGTCGTCTCTGTGGAAATATCTTGTTACACACATACACACTGTGAACGCGTAGACTTCCGGTAATCTCATTACTTTGCAGCTGGGTTCAGAGAGTTAATCCTATCAGCGGCTGCACATGGACTCTTAACCTTCTGCTACAAACACAGTGTTTTAAGTGCTCTTGTCACATGATGCACTATAGAGGCTGAAGTAACATGCACACTTCAAGCACATTAAAATGTTGTTGAGAGTGAATGACATTTCTGTTTGTGTTTAAGACATTTCAATTTGGAATGCAGCCAGAGTGAAAGTGCAGGGAAGCCCAGGCAACAGTGGGTCTAACGAATAAACCGAGAGAGGGGTCCGCTCAACATGGAGATCACGGGACCTTCCTGTAGGACCCCAGCTACACCCCCTTCTGACGCTCATCAGGCAGCTGCATGGCTACATGTTCATGGGCAGCGCCGCGGGGTCCGGACCTTGGCCGCGGCCCTAGCATACTGTAGCTCACACTGCGCTACATGAGTCATCGCTCTGTCCCGCACCTCGGACACAAACTATGTCAACCGTTCTCAGGGACATCTGGGTCACGTCAGGGCCGGCAGTCGTCATTTGAGCTTGGTGGGGGGGCAGTTGGTGGTGGGACCGGGTGGAGGTCTGACCAGGTGGTGGTGGTGGTGGGACTGGGGGTTGGTCGGACCGGGTGGTGGTCTGACTGGGTGAAGGTCTGACCAGGATGAGGACCTGGGAGCTCAGGACCAAACTTACCTTTGGGATGTCTTCTTGTACTTCCTCCTGTGGGACAGAAGAGAGGAGAGGGGTCAGAGTCATCTCATTTGACGTTCCTCGAAAACCTGGATTAAGATTCCCTACCCTTGTGTCCATAAATAGGAATTCATTTGATAACTTCTACTACGAATCCCTCCCTCCCCCACTCTTCATTCACACTAAACACGGTGGCCAAAACAACACTGATCAACTGGTTGTATTCCCTAATGACCGCATGTCGCTAGACGGCACCAATAATGAGCCATCATCATTGTTTAGATTGGAGTCCCCAGATGTTCTTATACTAACTAAACCCTCGCTCTGTTCTCAGGAGGTCAGCTGACTCTGAGATCAGATGTCCTTTTGGTTTCATTGGCCACTTTGTAACATGTGTGTGATCTCAGTGGAGGGATTCGACCCCTGTAAATAAAATAGGTCTTTCGCAGACAACTACAGCAAATAAATAAATGATAAATTGCGGCTTTAAAGAGCACATAAAACAGGGAGACAATAGTACGAGATAGGACCCATGCCTTTGTTTTACTACCACAGCATGTCAGGAGGAGATAAAGAGATCTGACCAGAGACTCTTTCAGAGCTCCTCAAACAGCATGCTTACTTATTTTTTTATCGAACATTAACAATATAATAACTGTTATTCCTGTTTACTTATTTATTTTTTTCTACATGTCTTTCTCTGGATTTCAAGTGACTCCAAGAAAGCACTGATCGTACTTGAAGCTTGTTTGCGGACATCCATAATCAAAATGGATGCATGTTGTATCCTGGATTTTAGTCTCAGTCCAAGAGATAGTATTCCTTATTTTCCGGTAAGACAATCACTCTTGGTCACTCTAGCACTCCGGAGCCCCAGGCCAGAATCCTTCAGTGTTCTCCATTGTGATCTCCAGTGTGTTCTCCTCTCTATAGCTTCAGGGTTCTCCTCTCGATAGCTTCAGGGTTCTCCAATGTGTTCTCCTCTCTTTAGTTTGAGGGTTCTCCTCTCTATAGCTTCAGGGTTCTCCAATGTGTTCGCCTCTCTCTAGTTTCAGGGTTCCCCTCTCTATGGCTTCATTGTTCTCCAATGTGTTCTCCAGTGTGTCCTCTCTATAAGGGGAAGAGAGTACAGGGCTGACATCAGGGGCCGGGCCCTGGCCCTTGCTGGGCCCTGTCAGATAGCCAGGAGCCGGCTGGCCTTCCAGCCATTATGGGGTAGCCCTTCTGAGAACTAGCTTGGTAATGAGATCAGTGAAGACAGGATACCCTTGCTCAGAGCTCAGGTCGTCCCAGGTCAGCCGTCATTATGGTCCAGTCATTATGCTGCTGGCCCGTTATGGTCAGCCAATAGACAACATCCTCTCTGCCTCATTTAATAGGCTGTAAGCCGACTCTTGTCCACATTATGACTGCGGCTGTTATATTTGTATACATTTTATGTTATAGTATGTGTTAGCTCGCACTGCATCATTTACCTTACTATTTCTAGTTTCTTAATTCCTTTCAGTTATTTCTAGTTTATCTCCACTAAATAAATGTCTTCATGTGGGGGGGGGGGGGGGGAGGGGGTAGGATTTTCTGGCAGCAGGTGTGTGTGCGTCTGTCGGTGCGTGTACGGTGTGTGGTAGTGCAGCGAGACCTCATGCGTGCGCTCAGCTGGGCAGCAGAGCGTAGCGCACATGAGCATTTGTTTGTTTGCGTGGCCAGCTGCTCCCGGCCATCCAGGAGAGAGAGGCTGCTTTCATGGTGTGAACCGGATCTCTGCCGCTGGCGTCCTGCCGGTATGACGCTGCGCCCAACACCATGACCCCCACACGTCCCCAGCAGTCATGTAGCCAGCGGACCACCACAGGGGGGAGGGAGGGGGGGGGGGGGCGGAAGTGGGAAAGCGGAAGGGGTCCGACTGCGAGGTCAAACGCAGACCACAGCTGCCTCCCTTCAGGGTCTATTCGGAGAGCTGATGGTCCTCGCAGGAGGCTGAGCTCTGGCGCTCGGAGGGGCAGGTCTACCAGGGTCCGCGCTGAGAGACTGACCCAGGTAGACCTGGGTCAGTCTTTCAGGTCTACTGGCTCACTGCTGATTTACAGGCTCCATGCTGAGTGATTGAAGCCCTGAAGGTCTACCTGGGTCCGTGCTGAGTGACTGAACCCTTGCAGGTCTAGTGGATCCATGAGCATACGAATGTCATTATGTTGGTAGAAATGGGGTTTAGGTACTTCATAATGGCCCCACAGTGTTGATCAGCTCTGACCCACTGCACTACAGGCCTACTGATCAGCTCTGACCCACTGCCTACAGAGCGGACCGTAGGCCTATAGAACGGATATTAGGCCTAAAAAAATATATAAAAGTTGAATAAAAGATAAAGCTCCATACCACGTGGCCCGTTCTAAACCCTCAGGGCGTACCTCCTACTGAGAGACCTCCATAACTACGGGTGATGACAGAATCACAAAAATAAATGTTCAGAACCAATAATCAGATCTATTCAATGAGGGATAAAAAAAACAGCAACACAACAAAGCCACCGGATCAGGTCTTAGACTGTACACTATCAGTCTGATATCAGGGTTAGGGTTAGGATGATAATGGAATTAGACTGTAGACTATCAGTCTGATATCAGGAGACCAGAATGATAATGATCGTAGACTATAGACTATCAGTATTATATCAGACCAGAATGATAACGGTCTTAGACTGTAAACTATCAGTCCGATATCAGGTAATGTTAGGGTAAGGATGATAACGGAATTAGACTGTAAACTATCATTCTGATATGAGGTAGGGGTTGGGATGATAACAGAATTAGACTGTAAACTATCAGTCTGATATCAGGGTTAGGGTTAGGGTTAGGATGATAACGGTCTGAGACTGTAAACTATCGGTCTGATATCAGGTAGGGTTAGGTTAAGGATCAGTGGTGGAGCTAGGGGGTGGCCAGGGGTGGCCGGGGCCACCCTAGACTGATGGTGTGTTCCTGAGTCCTCGGACGCCAGCCTTCCGAGTTGCACCTTTGACGTCATTTCTGGTCTCGGGGCATTTATAGCGTTCCCGTGTGACTTTGTGATTGTGTCATGTCATTGGCTAGTCGTTATTTATTGTTAGCTACATTAGCCTCTTTAGAAAAACAGCTCGAAAACAAACAACACAACTTAACATTGTATTGCACGCACATCAAGACCGTGCAATGCATAAATTGGTGACAGGAATAAAGTAGCAATGTAATCAAGTGTGTAAGAGCATTTGAAATCGACATTAAAATGACCAACGAGGTACAAATACAAAGAAAATAAATCTCTTCACGGGCGCAGCCACTTTGTTGAGAGCTTCATCACTGCTCTCGGTCTACTCTCTGACTTCCGACTCGGTAGGCTGGCGTCCGAGGATTCAGGAACACACCATTAGTCCCGGCCACCCCATTGGCCACCCTTGTCGTATTTGCATTTTCTTTCTTTGTTCGCAGACACTTATGCATTATGTCTGGCTCTTACGTCCACATCTGGTGAACAGATGCCCTCTGATATTGCGGAAATCACAAAGATCATTGAACCATTCAAAGAGGTATTCCATGAGCTGTTCAGGTTATGCAAATGAGCCATTGCCATACCTGTGAGTACAGCTACCTGTGAACGAAGCATTTCCACACTCAAACTAGTCAAGACCTACCTTAAATCTACCATGGATGATGTTCGACTAAGCAATCTAGGAGTTTTGAGTGTAGAGTCAAGACGAGCAAAAGCCCTGCATTTTGGTGATTTTGTGAATCGCTTTGCTACAAACCACAATAATCGCAGAATACCGCTGTTGAAGATGAATCTATGCCAAGTTTACGTATTTTGTATATCTTAGAGGCAGGGATTCAAAAGTTTAACAAAATAATGTCTTTGCAATTGTGTAATTTATTTTCTGACAAATGCACTGCATTTTAACTTTTTACTTTTACAGTGTTAGATCAGAAGGTCGAGTTAGTGTTTTTTTTAAACAGACCTGAAAAGCTGAGACCAACCTGCACTTGTCTTAGAATCTGAGTTCAATCAATAAACATGAGGCCTTTTGAAATGTGACATTTAAAATGAGTCAGAAATGAATTTCTTCTGATGATGTTTTTTGATCAGAAAAAAAATTGCTCATAGGTAACTGCAAGAAATTAATAAAGTAAAATGTATTAGACAATTACACCAGTCTGAATTAATATTATGACGTAGAGTTACAGCGTGTACATGCCTTAAATATTTCAAGATGCCTTATATCAGGCCTTGACATTAAGCTTTTTAAGGCACTTGCCCAAAGTGGCAAGTGGCTGTTAAGTGGCTGTTATGTTTTACTTGCCCCCTTGATATTAGGGCCTGAAAATTAATTAATTAATATATACATATAGGGCCTACTACAGCATCAGAATGACAACATTTATTTTTATCGATTTTTTGTGAATATTGCAAACTATTAATTGCATCCCGATTCACTATAATGCAAAATGATCAGCAAATAATGACCTGTAGTAAGTAATAGGCCATTGGCAACTACTACACCAATCAGAATGAAAAAAAATATTTGCATTGATTTGTAGTGATTTCTTTCCTAAAACAATTCCACCTGAAGTCTGTGGGATATCATTTCTGTTTTATCGAAAAACCAACGCACAGCACTGTAGAAAGTTCCGCTCCCGCGATATAGGAGGACGTTTTTTTTTGTAGGCATATTAAGTGTATTTTCAACCAAAAATAAATCCCTTTCCCAAACGGGCGACTACATGTCACATTTAAGCTGCCCAATCACAGAGTTCACCTGCCCCTGGCAAGCGTAGAACCAATAATGTCGAGGCCTGCCTTATATCATATTTAGATTTATGTGCCACCCCAAAATGATCTCTGGTCTCACCCTAGCCACCCCACTGAAAATGTTCTAGCCCCGCCACTGTTTAGGATGAAAACGGTGTCAGACTGTAAACTATCAGTCTGATATCAGGGTTAGGGTTAGGATGATAACGGTTTTAGACTGTAAACTATCAGTCTGATATATGGGTTAGGGTTAGAAAGATAACGGTCTTACGGTCGGCCTAAACTATCAGTCTGATATCAGGGAGGGTTAGAGTTAGGATGAGAACGGCGCTACTCACAGTCCCCGCAGTCTCAGCCAGATCTTCTCGATCTGCTCCGGCTGCAGGTACTTCAGCGAGTTGCTCTCAAAATCCTCGATCTCCTTAGTAGGCGAGTCCATGTGGAGGAGACCCCCCGGAGAGCGAGACATGAGACGGCTCCTCGTCGCGCCACGGGGGGGCTGCCGCCGCCCGCCGCCAGGACGACCGGAGAGACACTCCGTTAGACGACCGGGGAAAACTCCGGTAGACGACCGGAGGGTATTGAGAGTCGGAGCGTCTCTGCCCGGTGCCTCGCTAACCTTTCTCCAGTCTTCCTCCGGTCCGCTCCCTGTCCCTGTCCCAGTCCCGGACCCGCACCCGTCAGCGCGTCCTCGCCTGACAGTCTCCGGAAGGTTCCCGCGAGAAACGCACGGGGTGGGACGGGGTGTTCGAGTCGTGTAGCTCGGAGTGTGTGTGCGTGTGTGTGTGTGTGGTTGTGTACGCGCGTCGGACGGACCTCTGACTGCTGCCCTGAACTCACTGAGCTCCGGTATATACCACCCCCCCCCCCCCCCACCACCACCACCACCCCGCCCTCCCGGGGCTGAGCTGGGACGGGACGGGAGGGGGCGTGTGGGTCAGTCTGCGCGCGCGCGCGTGTGTGTGTGTGTGTGCGTGTGTGTGCGCGTGTGTTTGTGTTTGTGTGCGAGTGTGCGTGGGTGCGTGTTAGTGTGCGTGTGTGTGTGTTTATCTCTGTAGCATATGCTGATGGAAGTAATTGACCAATGGTTTGAAAGACTGATGAAGGAAGAACTGACGAGCAGCCTATCAACATCTGTCTGTCCGTCTACAAATCTAGAGATCTATCTGTCTCTGTCTATCAATTATCTATCCATCTATCTTGATTCCCGTTTGATCATCTGATCAAATTAATCAATTTATCTCAACAGGAGGAATAATTGGAGTCTGAATTAGAATCCTAAAACAGTTGTTGATTGATAAACCAAAAATGAATTTCATAATTTCGATGCGTTGGATGGCTAACAACCGACAGATTGAACCTGTCCGAGACAAAATACCAGTATAAAGAAAGAATAGACCAAACGAGCAGAATAATAGTATTTAACCACAGCTTTTTTGGTGCCCCAGTATGTCTCTGGTATAGGTACCACCCCTGCCACTGCTCAACATCCCTGGAAGCAGGGACCACTCTGTGTGGCCGCTCCTCACAACTAACAAACCACCAGCTCTTCACTACTAACAAACCAAAGCTCTTCACCACTTACAACCGACTAGCGCTTCACTGTTAACAAACCACTAACTCTTCACTGCTAACAAACCACTAGCTTTTCACCTCTAGCAACTAGCTCTTCACATCCAACAAACCAAGGTTGTACCTCCGGATCCGGACGAAATGCGTCCGTATCTCTTCACCGTTAACAAACCGCTAGCTCTTCACGGCCAAAAAAGCACTAGCCCTTCACGGCTAACAAACCACCAGCCCCTCACGGCTAACAAACCACTAGACCTCATCACTAAAAAACTGCTAGCTCTTCACCGCTAACAAACCATTAGCCCAAATTAAAATAGGCCTAAAGAACATGACATTATCAATAATAATTCATTCCTATTTTGTAGAAAGAGTTGAAGCATCGCTGTGCTCTTAACTAGTCAGGTCATAGGCCTTTGGAACAAACGTGAATTATTATTCAATTCTCAGATTATAAAAAAACACGTCCACATCTCAGAATAAAAAAAGAATGAACAATTTATGATAACAAATGATAATCCTTCAATCACAAGCACATATTTTTCTTTCTTTGGATTCAGTCAGCCTACTTTCGTGACCTTTGGCCGGAGTACAGGCATTCAGCATGTGATAAAGACGTGTGTGTGTGTGTGTGTGTGTGTGTGTGTGTGTGTGTGTGTGTGTGTGTGTGTGTGTGTGTGTGTGTGTGTGTGTGTGTGTGTGTGTGTGTGTGTGTGTGTGTGTGTGTGTGTGACATTTCACTTGACTGAGCTATGCAAAAAGCTCTGATATTGGATGGATATTGTTAAAAACACAATACACACCTGAGCAGCCTTTGTCCCCACATGCTCCAATGAAAGGCAAAGACTCACTATTCACAGAATGGAGCAACCTGCCTTGTGTTCATTGTTTCTAACGATACCGATAGTTAGGTTAGCAAAGAAATGAGCCCATAAACAACTAAATGAAACCGGATTGCTTTTGATCATTTATCATTATCTGATGAGGGATGAGACTGAGTGAAAGTTAAACATCTTATTTTCTTACATTATTGTACTTTACTTTTTGGATTTTACTTAGCATTTGAACAAAAAGGTGAACAGTTAAAGGACATACTGATATGTGTCATGTGACCACTATGTGACCCGACCATGTGACCACCATGTGCTTCAATCTTATTTGTATTTCTTTATTTTCTTTTATTTGCCCTTTTTGTACAGAAATATGTCAAAGACTTCTGGCTCATTCTTTTTGGCATGAGAACTCAGAGAGTAAGAAGCGGCCATCTTTACTAACAGGCATGGCCTCACTCCCAGAGCTGGAAAGTGAAAGCAGGCAGCATCAGACAGGCTCGCTAAATGCTCTCTCCTCCCGCCCTTCACTCATCTATTATTGACATTTTAATCCGCAATAACTCCCCAGGTCAGGGAACCTATAGAGGAAGATGTGTCTCCCACCAGGTTCAAATATCTGATGGAAACACAGGGATAATAGAGTCTGAAGGCTCCTGTCCTCTCCTGTGTGTGTGTGTGTGTGTGTGTGTGTGTGTGTGTGTGTGTGTGTGTGTGTGTGTGTGTGTGTGTGTGTGTGTGTGTGTGTGTGTGTGCGTGCGTGCGTGCGTGCGTGCGTGCGTGCGTGCGTGCGTGCGTGCGTGCGTGCGTGCGTGCGTGCGTGTGTGTGTGTGTGTGTGTGTGCTTGTTAATATGTGTACAAGTGTGTACATGTGTGAGTATGTACACACCTCTAGTATGTGTATGTGTGTTGGTGTGTGTATGTGTGTGCACTTGCCTGAGTATGTGTGTGTGTTAGTATTTCTATGTGTGTGTGTGTGTGTGTGTGTGTGTGTGTGTGTGTGTGTGTGTGTGTGTGTGTGTGTGTGTGCTTATGTGTGTGTGTGTGTGTGTGTGTGTGTGTGTGTGTGTGTGTGTGTGTGTGTGTGTGTGTGTGTGTGTGTGTGTGTGTGTGTGTGTTTGTGTGTGTGTTTAGTAAAGCTACACCAGACAGGTGGAAACATAGACTCCCTGTGGTGCTGTTATCCAGCAGACAACAGGAGGCCCAGCGGTGCAGCTTACAGGTGATTAATGGACTCAGTGGACCCACTGAGCTCTGCACTTCTTCACCAAAGAGACCTGCAGCACAACCGTACCGTTGCTATGGGCCCTCACCAGTCTGTTGCTACGGGCCTACACCAGTCTGCCACTATGGGCCTACACCAGTCTGTTGCTTTGGGCCTGCAGCATTGTGTTGCTATTGGCCTACACCAGTCTGTTGCTATGGGCCTACACCATACTGTTGCTATGGGCCTGAACCAGTATATTGCTATGAGCCGACACCATACTGTTGCTATGGGCCTACACCAGCCTGTTGCTGCCTACATCGTACTGTTGTTATGGGCGTACACCAGTCTGTTGCTATGGGCCTACAGCATACTGTTGCTATGGGCTCAGAGACCATAGCAACATAGCAACGGGAGAGAGACCACGTGGGACTACAGCAGTCTGTTGCTATGGGCCTACACCAGTGTGTTGCTATGGGCCTACACCAGTCTGTTTGCTATGGGCCTACACCGTACTGCTGCTATGGGACTACACCAATCTGTTGCTATGGGCCTGAATTTAGAAAGACAGTCGTTTGTTGTGACACTGGTTTTCCTGCCTGCTCCTCTTCTGCCACAAGGACTTTGTAGTTTCCTCAATCTAAGCTTTTGTCTTTACTTTCCAAAAGCACACCCATCTATAGCACCAATCCATAGCACCCATCCGTATCACCCCTCCATATCATCCATCCATATCACCCCTCCATATCACCCCTCCATATCACCCCTCCATATCACCCCTCCATATCACCCCTCCATAACACTCTTCTATAGAACCCATCCATATCAGAGAGAGAGAGGGAGAGAGAGAGAGAGAGAGAGAGAGAGAGAGAGAGAGAGAGAGAGAGAGAGAGAGAGAGAGGGAGAGGGAGAGGGAGAGGGAGAGAGAGAGAGAGAGAGAGAGAGAGAGAGAGAGAGAGAGAGAGAGAGAGAGAGAGAGAGAGATTGAGGAAAGCAAAATCAAAACCCAAAAGAGGCAACTACATGTAAGGAATTGCAGCTCTCCGGATAAGCAGGTGAAACAATGGCAGAGACAGGAGAAGGAGGGATGAGGGGAGGGCAGAGAGGAGGGTTAGCATGGGAGGACGTCCAGCAGACATCCTTGGAGCACAGCCTGGCCAAGTTTTGTGTGTAAGTGCTTCGAGGTTCTGACCAGACACCTCCATAACTCTGTGGCGCACGTAGCGTTTATTAAAAGACTGGAACAGAAATACACACTCTCATGTTCCATCCTCTAAATTCTGGACCTCTCCTCTCAAATGAAAGTTTAGAAAGGGTGTCTGACACACACACACATATACACAATATATGAACACACACACACACACACACACACACACACACACACACACACACACACACACACACACACACACACACACACGCACACACACACAAAGGATTAACTTTAGATATTCAACATAATGGTGATTGTTTCGTCCATGTGCATGGTGCCTTCAGCAGCACAGTCAAACCAGTGTATTGTTTAGAAAGACAGAAGAGGTTTCTGTAGAGATGAAGTGTGCTATCCAGTCAGAGGCAGCTGGTCTGGGACCAGTACATCAGTAATGAGGCGATCAGACAGAACCTGATGAACGTATGAAACGGGGGGATACGTTAGGGGATTAACCCCCGGCTGAATGGAAGAGGGTTAGGTCATGAAACCTTGATCTTTCAGCAGGGCAGACGTCACCACCTGGATCCAGTCCCAACTACATCCTTTCAGCATCACTGCTTTCATATCTCTCTCCAACCTCGTTTGAAATGATTGTCTGTTGTTTTCATGTATTTTGGAGACGTGTTCTTTCAATAACAAAGGAAGCATTATGGAGGTGTAGGTAGATAGGCCGGTAGCCTGAGAACATTTATATTAATGTTAATTAATGTTTACTTCATCGTTAACTAAAGGCTTATTAAGGACTTATGACTGAAGGGATTATAAAGGGTTTACCAGAAGATCGTATTACCTCCACCTAGCAAAGAGCACAAGGTCACCTTGACTAGTGAAGAGAGGAAGGGGGGAGAGAGAGTGGGGGAGCGAAAGAGAGAGAAGGGGGGGAGAGAGAACGAGAGAGAGGGAGTGTGAGGGAGAGAGAGTGGGGGAGAGAGATGGGGGGGAGAGTGGGGGATGGAGAGAGAGAGAGAGAGAGAGAGAGAGAGAGAGAGAGAGAGAGAGAGAGAGAGAGAGAGAGAGAGAGTTGGGGAGAGAGACTGGGGGGGAGAGAAAGAGAGGAGATAGAGTATTATAAATGTGATGTGTTAGACGCATTACTGATAGACCTCCCTCTCTTTATCTGACAGATACCATGTGTTAGTATTAAACATCTGACTGAAGCTCTATCTCTGTCTCTTACACACACACAGATATAATAACCCACATGACATGATGAGAGCTGTCACTCACTTGCCAGCAGGTTATATAAAGCGGATGATGCGGCCGGCACTGAAGGGTTTATAAAAACGATCTGAAGCACAGTGCGTGTGTGTGTGTGTGTGTGTGTGTGTGTGTGTGTGTGTGTGTGTGTGTGTGTGTGTGTGTGTGTGTGTGTGTGTGTGTGTGTGTGTGTGCGTGTGTGTGTGTGTGTGTGTGTGTGATACAACGGGAGCATCAGGAGCTTGTGATTGGCCAGGCAGGCCGGGCCAACGGCCCCGCACAGCGTGTTGTGGCAGCAGGGGGGCCGCCGGACCCAGGAGGGGGGGGGGGGGGTTGGGGATCAGCCTGCCGAGCACATAGGTTGAGTCCAAAGGTTCTCATGCTTCACAGAATGCGCTCTCTAGTAACGTAGTTTACTACCAGTGGCTCCATTGGTTCATAAAACAGCCTCCCAGGTCTGGTGGAAGAATCATGAGGACTCACTGCCAGTGAAGTGACCGCTGTCCCGTGTGTGACATCACTTATGGAAAACATGATGCTTGGACCAATGGGAGAGCAGCTCTGAATTATGACGTTGAACAATATATACTTGCTTTATGAAATTGCCCCATGTATCAGGTCACAATTAGTTTTCTGAGTAGTGTGAACATTGTGGATAAAATCGGAGAAAAAGCAATTTGTACTTGAACTTAAGATGATGCAGACAACATATGCCGCCATAGGCCCCTGACCTTCAGTCCTCCATGAAGGGTGAGCCTGAAATGAACTCCCCCACCATCACGGCAATGCTACTGTCCATTATCAACCTCTGCTCTGTGCTTTATGGGACACTGAACAAATGATGCTGATGCTCCTATCTTACGCACATGCAGACAGACATGCAGACAGACAGGCAGACAGACAGGCAGACAGACAGGCAGACAGACATGCACACTCCTGCTCAAAGATGTGGCACATCAATTACACTCAAACTTGTACACATGGATGTGCACACACAAACACACAGACGCACACACACACGCACACACACACACGCACACACACACACACACACACACACAAACACACAAAGAGTCACACTCAAACACACACACACACACACACAGTAGCGCACACAGTAGCGCACACACACACACACAAACACACACACACACACACACACACACACACTCAAAGAGAGTTGCAGGGCAGGAAGGAACAGTGTGTGTGTGTGTGTGTGTGTGTGTGTGTGTGTGTGTGTGTGTGTGTGTGTGTGTGTGTGTGTGTGTGTGTGTGTGTGTGTGTGTGTGTGTGTGTGTGTGTGTTCCCCAGCACCTGATGGCGGTGCGCTCCATGGCATCGGGGCCGTCCACCGTGGGCAGCTCGTCCGCCAGGATCTGGTCCGGGCTGCGCGGGTCGATCACGATGCCGGGCCGGTCCTTGTCTTTGATCCCGATCCCCGCCGTGATGGCGTTCCACAAAGCATTCTGGGATTTAGAGCCTTGAGAGAGAGACGAAATGGGGAGGATTTTCTTTCAAATTAATTTTCTGAGAAAAATATATCTATATCTATATATCTATATATTTATTAATATTAATGATAATAAAACATAACTCGATGACGCTTTACAGAGTGAACACAAAATAAGTGGTTCTGAGCGTGGTTGTGTCCGTATATAGGCCTATATATATATATATGTATATAAGCATAATATACGGACACAACCACACTCATATGTATAAATAAATAAATATATAAATATTTATAATAAATAAATAATAAAAAAAAAAAAAACACAGTCTGAAGGTCACTATATGACCTTCAGTCTGTCTATCGCCCATTCTCTTTGAAATTATTTAAACAGCTTATTTTTTTAATGAGACGAAACGATTGATAAATAAACCCATCTGCAGACCTCCCTTTCAGTGCGCTCGTGCCGCTGCTAGCTATTTTGGGGCCCTAAGCATAACTCCTTTATGCCCCCCCCCCCCCCGAAAAAAAGAATTGGTTTCTGCCAGTTTAACATTTTATTAAAACGCAAAAGTTAAATCACAGTTCACAGAACAGCCAAAACATACATACAGTATTGGAATGTCCAAAATCTTTTAAATTAAATAGTCCATAAATACAAACTTATAACCAGAAGTATACAAGTAAGAAAAATTCTTCTATGAAGCAAAGATTTACAAGCAGACACTATTTACACAAATATTTACACACTTTACTTTGTAAACAGAGACAGCCTATTTTTTTTATTTTTTTTTATTTTTTGTGGGGCCCCTCAGGACTTGAGGCCCTACGCGCAGCGCGTAGTGCGCGTTATGGGAGCGGCGGCACTCCCCCTGATATCGAGCCAATACCCGCTTACATCTATCAACACCGCACAGCCGCATCCAGCGCTGAGCTTGACTGCCTCCTACTGGCCATGTAGAGCCAGCACAGGGAACCACTGACACGTTCCTGCTATAACAGGCCAAATTTTGGATCATACAGGCACAACACATGGCCAGTGGCGGATTAAGTTTGTCATTGGCCCTGAGGCTACGATTTGTGTGTCTTACTGAACAAAAAAATTATCTTGAACAAAAAAAAACGTAATTTAGTGTCATGTGTAAAAGAGTTCTAGGAGTATAACATGGCCCACACTCACATATACGGGGGCACTGGAATACACACACCCATTGAGACAGCCTCGACTAAAACAGCAATGATGCAAAAAAAGTGTGAAGTCGCAATAGCTGTAGCGACCACGCATTTCTATGGACCAACTGACCGACCCACCGACAGAGCGACCTGAAAAGGCATTCACAGGGTATTTGCAAGCTGGTAACAGCCTTTAGCTTTCTAACCCAAGAGGTAGGCCTTCAACATCTGCAGTACACAACACCCTGATTTACTGAGGCTTATCGCAACATCCTTACACAAATCGAACCGCTGTGCAATACTGAAATAAAACAAAGCCATACAAATACAACAAACAAAGTAGCAGGACATAACAGCAATAATGCCACACAGCAAAATCCTAAATGCATATTCTTACTCTAGAAGTTAAGAATAAGAGGTTTTCTTCCTTGTTTTTCTCACAGAGAACCAATTTGCGCAAAATATCGCTTTCAATGGACAGATCAGTGAATGATTGATTGATTGATTTTATCTGACCATTTTGACATAAAATATGAACAGCACTCTGTGTCATACATTAAAATACATAAAAAATCAGGAATGACACAATAAAGCCCGAAGGCTTATTTCCATTGTGGTCCCTGTGTGGCAGGAAAAGGTGATTCAGTCTGTTTTGGCCAATCCTTTGTGTATGTGTGGACGTGTGTGTGAGTGTGAGTGTGAGTGTGAGTGTGAGTGTGAGTGCGTGTGTGTGTGTGTGTGTGTGTGTGTGTGTGTGTGTGTGTGTGTGTGAGTGTGTGTGTGTGTGTGTGTGTGTGTGTGTGTGTGTGTGTGTGCGTGTGTGTGTGTGTGTGTGTGTGTGTGTGTGCGCGCGCAGCGGCGAAGGAACTCACGTGCAAAGCGAGCCAGAGGTCTCCGGTTGGTCTCCCCAGCCTCGTTGGCCACTGTGGGAAAGAGGAAGGGTTCATGGGAGTGTTGAGGACAACGTACCGCCGCCCAGTGCATCCTATTGGTTCATGTTTCCGAGTGAAAGTCTGTCCAGTTGGGCTCACTTTTGTCGCTAGAGGAACAATGCCAACCTTTCTGGGAGAGTCTTACAAAATGAATGAATAAGCCATCTGAATTCAAACAACAGTTAGTCAATCAACGAACTAGAGTCCAGGGCCGTGTTCAGGAGGAGAGATCAGGGAAACAGACCAGGGCGCCGTCAACATGCCCAATAAAGACACAATATGTGGTTCTACATTGAACCACAACAAGCATCACTACCACAACTCCTGTTCTATGTCGGGTGAACGTCAATCTTGAATTATTCAGGACATCACAGCAATTAACTAATCCCTGTCTCTGCGGGCGGTGGAACTCACCACTCAAACACTGGACTGACTTCTTCATTCATTTTACCTACAGTCCACATCCACATTGCACACACAAACCTGCTCAAACAAACAATGGACTCTGAGGGCCCTCTAAGCCTGTTCACCAGCTCTCTCTGGCATTTGGATCTTTGGATCTCGAGAGGAATATAGTTTGGAACATGTGTGAGTGGGACAACACTAAAGGATTGAACAACTAATGTTCTCTGGTTGAACAAACACACATTATCTCTGAAATAACCGCAGGAATAAAAGCAAAAACCCCTAGAGAACAGCAGCATGAAGCCATAATAGGCAGGATTTATTCATTTGCAATATACTCTCAACTAATTAAAAGTCTTCAGTTTCCAAGGTTAGAAAAAGAATCAGAGGAATCACACGCTTGGATTTCTGTGGGCTCAGTTCATGGCCAATCACAGCCACAGTCTAGAAACATCAAATCAAATGTTGCGCATTGTGGCTGAGAGGCAGGACCTCTGTATATACACAGAGAGTGTGTCTGTAAAGCAGGACCTCTGTGTATATACAGAGACTGTGTCTTTAAGGCAGGACCTCTGTGTATATACAGAGACTGTGTCTGTAAAGCAGGACCTCTGTGTATGTACAGAGACTGTGTCTGTAAGGCAGGACCTCTGTGTATATACAGAGACTGTGTCTGTAAAGCAGGACCTCTGTGTATGTACAGAGACTGTGTCTGTAAGGCAGGACCTCTGTGTATATACAGAGACTGTGTCTGTAAAGCAGGACCTCTTTGTATATACAGAAACTGTGTCTGTAAGGTTGGACCTCCGTGTATATACAGAGGGTGTGTCTGTAAGGTTGGACCTCTGTGTATATACAGAGGGTGTGTCTGTAAGGTAGGACCTCCTTGGAGGGCGTGTGCTCTGTAGAACTCAACAGGCTTTAGCCCTGCAGCCAGGTGCTTGAGGCTCGGCGGAACTCCGCCTCCTCGCTCCCTCAAGTCAGATGTCTTCACCTCTGATGCTCCGGCCTCCCGCCTCTCGTTATAAAGCAGCAGAGCTAATTCCCGACATTAGGACGTGATGACGAGGGCAGCCGGGGGCTGGCGGTAGAGCAGCCGGGAGGCTGAGCGGACCTGATGAAACCCTGCAGAGCTCTGCTGTCCACACCTCTGCGGCTCTGACTGCAAGCTAAAGGGACGGCCTTGAAGACACCGTGTTGCCTTCAGTGGAGATAGAACAGAAGGTAGAGAGCGACGCTCCGACGACACCAGGGGCGATTCTAGGTTCTGACTTTTGGGGGGGCTCAACCCCAGGAAGCCACAGGGGTATTTGAAGTATATAAAGTCCTGTCCAAGATTTTTTTATTCCACAACCTTTATTTTATTAGTAATAGGCTGTTGTATGTCTAAGCCAAAAGCTGGCAGTGTCAGCTAAATAATGCAGTTCTGAATCACTAAAGTGATGAAAGGAAAAAATACTATTTGGATGAAGGAATAATTAATGGCTGGGAACTGTAATAACAAATTTGAGGTATATTAAATTTCCTTTGGGTCAGTTTCACTCAAAAATGACCATATTTCCCCCTTTTTTTTTATTTACACAGCTACTGAAACACATTGGTACAACATGTAATAGATTAATAATATGAGAAACATACCACTATTTTGGTAGTAATATCTACGTTTTCTCACTTTCAGGGACCCATACATTTTTATAAAACTTTTGATGCAAAAAAAAATTGTTCTGATGCAAAAAAAAAAAGGGTGCTAATTTTCAGTTAAAACAAAACTGCTGGCATTATTTTATCAGCTGTGGGCGTTTTCATTGCCATAACAACTTCAGCTAATCAACAAGTACAACATGTTCTAGACCAGTGGCTCTCAATCATTTTCTGTCATTCCCACCCTAGGAGACGCGCCTATTTTTTCGCGCCCTCCCTGAATTGAAATAGCCTACTATTGAGAACCTGCTAATATTTATTTATTTAGATTAATATAATTAGCGGAGATAATATCTGCAACAACTTAAAACAATTTCGAAGTTCAGTTTATTAACTAAATTTGTAACATTTAAACAAGACTGCTAAGTCTATGTGAATCTCAAAACCGAGAAACAAGAACATATGATTCACTGGGGTTTGCATTTAATTAAAAATATTTTTAAACTGTAAACATTGGTCACTTGTCAGTTTCATCAGCCCCTCTGTCATGACTTTATACGATGAAAATTCTTGTAAAACTTCGGGCCATTGGTATTATGTTTATTTAAAATAAAATAAGTAACTTATTCAAATAAATAAATAAATAAGACACTAAGTCCCGTACTGCCACTCGCGCCCCCCCCCCCCCCCACACCTTTTATAAGCTGAGGGCGAGTCTCATAGTATTAGAACATGTGGTACTTGTTGGTTAGCTCACGTTGTTATGGCAATGAACATGCCCTCAGCTGATAAAATAATGCCAGTGTTTTTTTTCAACTGAAAATTAGCACCCATGTCAACTTCTTCTGCTCCTTGCACCTTATCATGCTTATCATGCTACACAGCATTACAAGCCCCTGCCGTCTAAAACATGAAGCAATTCAAGAGGAGGCATAGATAGAATCGCCTTGTGGTCAACTGTCATTTAATAGGCATCTGACAGATTATGTCAAGGTTTTAAAATGATTGTTTTATTGTTAGCTGGTCATGTTATAACGCAGCTGGAAATCGTGGATTTTCTGATAAAGACTGGCAAGCCTTTTTGACAGACAAAACAGCAGAAACTATGTTAAGTGTGCTCGTGCTGCCTTTTTGGTTTTGTCAAACAGGAGACGCCCACCCACCAATCAGAGGTTAGAGATTCCTGCAGGAAGGTTGCGCTTGATTTCACTAGCCCATTTGAGCCTGTTCATTAGTGTACAGCATCCATTCTCTCATTGCTTGTGTAAAAAAAGAAAGGTAGAATATTAGATTTCAGGATGAAATGATAGTGTGGGCTAAGGGATGTTTTGGGTAGGCTTGAGCCCACCCAAAAAAGGTCTAGCTTCGCCACTGGACAACACACACCCTGCTCAGCAATGTACGCTCCGTACGCACAAATATACACACATACACGCATGCACACACACGTACGTGCGCACATGCACACACATGGGGGTCTGCTGAACCCCGAACGCCTGATATCCATGCCTGTGGACGGCGTTCTGACGACTCCAGCAGGAGTCTGGACCTGATCAATCACCTAACATTAGGAAACGAGCAGAACACAAAACAGCAGCTACTTCAGCGACCCCGAATGCATCAGCCCGTGCAAGACCCTGGACATGAGTCCAGACGAAGTGAGGGGAGAGGAGATGTGGACGGACGTGGACGATGACGGGGGTCTGGAAGGGTCTGGGCTCTGTGTGTGTGAGGTCAGGGGTCATGAGACAGCGAAGAACACGAAGAACAAGAAGAACAGGAAGAACAAGAAGAGAGAAGGGAGAAGGTAGAGGAAGTGACAATAGAAGAGACAGAGAGAGAGAGAGAGAGAGAGAGAGAGAGAGAGAGAGAGAGAGAGAGAGAGAGAGAGAGAGAGAGAGAGAGGTAGTGTGGGAGAGAGGGAGAGAGGGGGAGAGGGAGAGAGGGGGAGGGGATAGAGCCTTAGAAAATGGGATGTACTGAGAACCATTGAGAGGGTCTGAGGTCTGGATGGGTTGAGGAGAGGAAAGGACTCTTCATTAGCCATAATGACTCCCTGTACTCAGTCGGCACACTAATCTGCTAGCGTCCTGACAACCAACAACACACATGTGCACGTGCACGCAAGCACACACTAATGTGAGCACACACACACACAAGTGACACAAGCACACACACACGCAGACTCCATCTGGTAACTACATCTAATGTTGTGAACTAGTCCCCAGTCACAACACAGCAGAGTGTCCTGATGAGGTCTCAGTAGTCTTCCCTGGTACTGGAGCAAGCAAAACAAACCTGTGGCACACACACACACACACACACACACGCACACACACACACACACACACACACACACACACACACACACACACACGCGCGCGCGCACACACACTGAAACACATATATTATTTGTAGGTGATGTCACAATCATCATCATCATCTCTCCTGGTCACCATAGCGACAACGCACTTTCAGTCTTAGAAAACACACAGATGCACGCACATGTACACACTGTTCTTGAAGGTGCCCTAATCAGAACACAGCAACAGAGTACATATATATATATATATATATATATATATATATATATAAACACAAACAAAAAGTTCAATAGGACAACAACCTTACATTTCAAAATCCAGTTCCATCCCAGAATGTGGTCATTTTGCAGAAGCTAGGAACCCTCGTCCAAGCGGAGTTAAACACAGGCAGAGAATTCTTCCCGATGCTGGACGTACACCCTTATCTTACCCTTAACTTATCCTTGTCTTACCGATTTTGAAGCTGAAGCCATCCATGCTGAACACACACCCTTATCTTATCCTTATCTTATCCTTGTCTTACCGATGGTGAAGCTGAAGCCATCGATGCTGAACGTCGCACTCCGACACTTTTTGAAGCCTTGCTTCTTTGCTGCCCGCTCCGTCATTTTAGAGTCCTTCAGTTCCCAGTCCTCGCAGCTACTCCTTCTCACTCTCTTTCTCTTTCTCTCTCTCTTACTCTCTTTCTCACTCTCTCACTCTCTCACTCTCTCACTTTCACTCCCTCAGTCTCTCTTTCTCTCTCTGCGAATGAGGTGAGATATAGTAACCTGTGGTCCTCTCTCTCTCTCTCTCTCTCTCTCTCTCTCTCTCTCTCTCTCCCTCCCTCCCTCTCTTTCTCTCCTCTCTTTTGTCCCTGCTCTCTGTGAGTTGTCATTATGAGAAGTGATATAAAAATGTATTTTCAGAACTCTATAGGCTGCATTCATATTCTCACCTCTGGCGTAACGTGGTCATTTGTCCTATATGATCATCAACATTGTGCTTGATGACATTTTATCACTGTGGCTGAAAAAGGGTCTCCGGAGGAACAGTGTATGGAGGCGTGTGATGCTCCGTCTGGCCAGAGGTGGAGGGCAGTGTCCGAGAGAAAGTCTGGCTTTTCGGACGCATACATTATACCGCTGCGGTGTGTGTCGATGTGAAGCTCCGTTCCAGATGATGCATTTCTCCAGCTCTAAGCTCTAAGCTCTACTGCAACCTGAGCTGCTCTGAAAGCCAATCTTTTAATTCACAGCTAGAATCCAACAATCTGTACAAACGCTCTGCCGTCCCACCCACACGGCCTTGGTGATTGAAGAGACACTGGACTACCTCTCACCTGAGGGAGGGGGGGTGGAGGAGGGAGGGGGGAGGAGGGAGGAGGGAGGGAGACAGTGAACAAGTGAGGAGGTGTGAACAAAAAGAACTACCCTTGCTGCCTGCTGTCTTCATTCTCTCTCTGGTGACCTCGCTATCACTCGCTCCCTCTGGCACACTCAATCTCTCTCTCTCTCTCCCTCTCGCTCCCGCTCTCGCTCTCGCTCTCGCTCTCGCTCTCTCGCTCTCTCTCTCTCTCTCTCTCTCTCTCTCTCTCTCTCTCTCTCTCTCTCTCTCTCTCTCTCTCTCTCTCTCTCTCTCTCTCTCTCTCTCTCTCTGTCTCTCTCGGTCTCTGTTGATTCCACTGCTTCAGGATCACCTCGGTTTCGAGGAGGTAACACGTTTCCATAGGAACCACGTCTGAAAGCAGGTAGCTGCGTCTCTTGGTGGGGATCAACTGGTGGTTTGATTCATACTGGAGAATCTTTCTAGCTCACGCATATTTGTTAATGGAGTAAATAAGTTAAATATTGCAGGTTTATGTCATGTTACTTCAAATGATGTTTCCATATGCTATGGAATGTAATTAGTTCCATTAAGTCTGTACCTTCTTTTTTTAAACCTGAGGAGGCTACTTAACAGGGTTTTTAATGTCCACATTTTATATAGTAGTTTAGTAGGCATGTCTTGGATTTATAAATAATTAAAAACATGTTATAATAATTTCATCTAAGACATTGTGCTAGAATCTGGATATCTGAGCGAAGCCATAGCTGATTCTAGCTATCTGAGTCTAACTTTGTGAATCAGCCATCTAGCTGAATGTTGTAGTATATGGCAACACGGAAGGGCCAGACCACAGGAATCTGTGGTCGTATTCCTGTCTGAATGAAAGCCGTGCATCACACATACAATGGGACGGTGGGACGGTGGGACTGGGACCCATGCCGCATCAACCCCTGCATGAGAACTTACGTCTAGATTCAGTGTCCTCTCTACTATGCTGAGCTCTGAATAACAGGGTTACGGAAGCATCCCTACTCCCGGTGCACACGTATTCTGAGTAAGAATCCAGTGATCTGTTTTTGGAGTTCAATCGAAGCTCCACTCGTATGTTTGTATTATCTTTTCTGGAAAACAGAAAATATAAAAATATACGGCATGCAGTTCACGTTCTCTCCACAGGTGAGCGGGCTTTGACTTAGTTTGAACCGGAGCTGCAGTTCTCGTTCTGTCCACAGGGGGGCGGGCCTGACGGTTCAGGTGGAAATTGTCCTTCACTGTGTGAACCGGAGAGTGTTCACCTAGTATTTTCATATTAAGAAAGTGCCAAGTGTCATTGACTTCCATTGTTAAAAAAAAATATTTTAAAAGTTGGTTTTTTTTCAACATTTAAAAATTGGAATGGAGTCTCAAGGTGACAAATTGTGGAAGGAATAGGATCCCAAAGTTTGTAGAGAATAATAAGAAAGAATAAAACCTAAGAATCCACTATATATTAAGGATTTTAACATACAGAGTGTAAATGCTGATAGAGAATTCACACAAAGAATAAAGATTTCAAGATCTAGACTGTGAATGCTGATACAGCATGCACAGTGCACACTAACCAAGTTGAGCGCTTATGAGTAGCCTACGTTGCAATGTGGCATGTGGCAAATGTTCCACTAGATGACAACACATCTTGAAAACTGATCGATAGGGCGTATACTTTAGATTAGAATAACATAAATAAAATACATTTAGTCAACCATATCAATATCCTCAATATGGTGGTGCTATATATCTATATCTATATCTATATATCTATATCTATATCTATATCTATATCTATATATATATATATATATATATATATATATATATATATATATATATATATATATATATATATATATATATATATAGTGGAGCATATCTTGCATATCTTGGTTTCATTAACCAGGCTAGGACGTGCAACTAGTAGCGTATAGCGGACGAGACACGCCCACCTTCATGTGTGTACACCGTTGGCTCCGCCCCTTTTTTATACGGAGGCAAAGCAGCGCTGAACACGAGAGCGAAGGAGGGGATCACTTACTTGGGGGCTCCAGTGTTTTGGTTTGTTAAATACTAGGGGAACAATCACCAGTTTGTCGCCTGTTTCTGGCTTAGCAAACGATCCGACACCCAGTAGCATTTTTTCCCGTACGTTAGAAGGGGTTTTAAAGCCTCTGCTTTTTCCTCTACCAAAAGGATACCACACTAGCAGCTGTGGCCTGCTGCTACACCCTAGCTAAGCTAACGGTGGATTAGCTCTGCTCCAGTTCTCTTGGAGTCGCCACCTCGAAGCAGAAGGATAATGATACACCGTCCGAGTTAACAAAGGAGGCCCCACAAGGCATGTGACCACTGTAAGGTATCCACTTAACTTTGATACGACCTCAGTGCTTTTTATATGCTGTTGTGGTGCGGTGATCTGAGATTGTTCTAAGAAGTGGCGGGGCTGGTAAACATCATCCCATGTTAATGCTGGGAAGACTTTTTTTTCAGGAATGGGATATTTGAATCACCTTTTCATGATGAGACCTTGTGTGGATTAACGTCTCAACGATGGAGTTGTACTGGTACATGTAAGTAGGGCAATCAAAATACAACTAACTAAACTATACATCTAGTTGTGGTTACATCAGTGGGCTCATGCTTTGTTTGCACAACAACGTGGTTTCCCCCCACCACTCCCTTTCTCTGTTTTAGAGTGGTCATCATATTCATCATCATCAAGATCTTCTTCTATGTCTGCTGGTACCGATCAAGACAACGACAGCTGGCCGCTTACCTGAGCAATCCCCGCAACGCGCAGATCGTTATTGTGGGAGGAAGGGCGTACCTCCACCAAGTGTGCGAGAGGCCGAGCGTAAGTGTGGAGACATTAAATTGGGTTTATTTAGCTGACGCTTTGGTTAAAAGCGTTTTACAAAATGTAACCCCGAAAGTGCAAGAACCCTGTGAGCACGTAACAAATCATAAAGTAAGCAAAACAGCTGCTTATAGTTGAAACATTTGTAAGACATTTTGTTTGTCAAATGTGTAAGCCAGTAGAGGTAAGACATGTGAAATTCAACATTTTGAGTGTTTTATTGCACTGGGTCAGGTACGCCTAAACATTTTTGAAGTCTCATGTTTATTGTTGAACGACATAGTTGTGTCTGATGATTGACTCTGGAATTATGCTTTCATACCAAAACAAATCGCCCAAGTAGGGGCGGAAAGTAGAGGCTGAAAAGCGTGATGTTTCTTTTCTTTCTCCCCAGATGTTTAGAGAATATGTCAGTTTGTCTCTAAATAGGACAGGCTTGTGGTCTCTGTCGGATGACCTTTAGGTTCCATTTCAGTTTGTCATTCTCAGAACGCGACTTCACATACTTATATCGGTTTCACTGATCTAGATACCTTTGTGGTGTTTCCGTGCTGCTGAGAACCTTGGGGAATGTAACGCTCTTTTTTTCTAAACCCCAGATTGTCATGGGAGTTTGTCAAATTTCACAGGCGCATGTGATTATTTTTGGATTTTTTTGGGGAATCTGCTGAGGCCAAAACACCGAATGTCTGTTGCAGAACAGTAAAATGGTTGCATGGAAATCTCCTCTAAAATATTTCTTCTCTTAAACATTTAAATGGTTTTCCCTGAATTATTCTGTGACTGTCGATGATCTTCTTTCTTTGTCAGTCCTGATCAGTTTTTCCACCATGCAGAGCGTAATGTATTCCAGAGGCCTGACACAGCCACCTGATCTAATTTATAACTCTTCTTTGACAACCAATGGTTTCGCTCTTTATGGGTTACACATTCCTGAACCGCCGCTTGCCTTGTGTGCTACATCTACAACCTCCCTGCCGCTACATTGCATTGGCCCATTTTTTTTACTGCTACTTCCCAAGGGATTCTCTAAAAGGAGCTCCATCAATGGGTTACTCATGTTTAGAGATCCTGAAATGATATTGAAACGGCAGCCTCAGTGCCTGAGGTTAATCTAGTTGGTGGCTGTCCCAACAGAATTGTTCCTCATTGGAGTCCTCTTCTTTTGAAGCACATGGAAGCCTAACGCGTGATTGAACGGTTTCATTCAATCATAAGCTATTTTCCACACTTCTTAGAAGGGAGATCTTTCCCCTCCCTCCTGGAATCTTAACAAACCTTTTAGTAAAGCCATTGTCGTTCAAAAAATCGAACAACATAGATCATTACACACATGTTGGTGCATTCCAGCTCAGTTTTTTTTTTTTTTACCTTTTCTCCATTGTTTTCCCCTGGGTTCCTGGAAGGGATCCCTCTCCTTATTTCATGGCTTGAGGTTAGAGGGTATGTATGGTGCCATCAAACCCCAAAAGACTGGTGGCCGATGAATCCCTATGGGTCGCTTTTTTCTTTTTCTTAAGCGCAACATAGATAAATATGACATGACAAACACAGGCCAGGCAATTTACCTCACCCCGAGCCAGACAATGGCTGTTTTAGTGAGCTCACTCTGTGCCAGCTTTGCATGGCCTTCCTCCTCGCTCTGTTCCCATTATCATCAACCCAAAACATTATTGGTGTTGTTTTAAACGTGGAGCTCTGTCATTGTTTTGGAACAGGAAATACCCCGGTCATTAAGAATAAAGTAAACACATCCTAAAGGCTAATTAGGCGATTCCTGTCTCAAGGAGCTTTTGACGTAACCTCCCCAGCTTGTATCAATGATTAAGGCTGGTATCAGCAGGGATGGTAGTTGTTTTTGTAGCATGGCCTCCTGAACTCGATACACAAGAGTATGGAATTATTTCCAGTGCTAGAACGGGACATGCCGGAACCGCTTTCAAGCAGAAACAAGCGGTCACATGTCAGTTTGTTGCCTTGTTCTTTCTGGATACACCGACGCACCTGGTAGTCATTGAGCCACACCCGGTCAAGGTGAAGGACACAGTGTGTTTGTGTAATGAATCCCCCCCCGTTGTAACGGATCAGAGGATCACTCGGTGGCTGATGCTAAAACACATCCTTCAGTCCCTAAATTCCTCATGTGTAATACACACTCCCGTCTCCCATTACTAAATCTTCTTTCTCCCCGCTGCCTTGACCGTCAGGCCACGCCCACTTCCTCCGTCCCTCTCCACTTTCACATCTACATTTTTCATTTGTAAAACAAAACAAAAGCATCCCCCCCGCCCCCCCCCCCCCCCCCCCCCCCCGCAGTCTATTTTCTGAATAATACACAGTGTTTTGATTTTAATGGAATGTGTGGTGGGAGTGCCCAGTGGCCATCCATAACATCTATAACCCAGCACCCTCTCCCGAGTTCTCGCTGGAGACACGCCAAGGCCACTTGTTCCATGGGCCAAAATGTGAAGAGGGCTGGGAAGAAGGGCTGGTGGCGGGGTGGCTGAGGTGGGGATGGTTGATGATTTAGTAGCCCTCGGTAAAGCGTTTGGTTTTACGGTCACCTCAAAAAGAGAAAATGTTCCCAGATGATTATTTTTAACAGAGGGGGGAAAAGTTCAACTTCAAATGGGCCTCTTGGAGAAATGTGGCAGTAACCGGGACTTTTAATGGTCTTTATTTTACTTTCAGTTCTTATATAAAGTACTTTCACTATTAGGTTTTGTCTTTCCGGAAAAGTAGGTCATTGTTTTTTGGAGTTTTTCTCCTCAAAAATCCTAGCAAAATAAGTGCCAGATATCTGGATTAAATAACCTCTTCACATTACACATTTATCTTTCTAATATCCCTGGCTCATGTGTTTTTACTGACCATAGACCGACCACCAGCTCAATAGTCCATTGCAGGTCTTCCTAGATTATTGGATTATTGGCCTGCGGGATCTAAGCTCTGCGGTTCTTCCCCCTGTCGAAGACAAGCTTATAGCAAAGTTTGCTGATGATGCAGTCCGTCATCACTAACACCGCCATGATCACAATCAGCAGCTCTCCACAGAGCTAATAGATTCAAACATTGTAGCAGTATTTCCAAGGGCAGTTTCCTTTTAATACAAAGGCCCTTATTGTTAAAGCTTCCCCTTTCTACTTTGTTTAAGCAAATGCATGGTGTGTGTCTGTGCGTGTAGTTTAGTCTTTGGTGTGTATTTGATCTTTGGCTTGTGTGTGTGTGTGTGTGTGTGTGTGTGTGTGTGTGTGTGTGTGTGTTTTTAAGTTTTAGTTGTGTGTAGATAGTCTTAAGTTTGTGTGGGTCTGGTCACAGGCGTGTTCAGCAGGAATGCAGACTCGCATCTGCTGGTGTTGCATTTGAGCCTCCGAGTTTGTAATTCTCCCCCCGTCCCCCCGTCCCCATCACGTGCCCCCCAGCAGACCTCCATCTGGCCCAGTTGGTACGGCGTCCAGGACGAGGTGTCCATGGAGGAGCCCTCGGCCAACCAGCCCCCCGCCGCGGCCTTCTCTCAGCTGGACATGCCCCCGCCCTACGAGGCTGTCTCTGGAGGTTTGTACACGGCCCTGGGACTACACAAACACACACGCACGCACACAAGATCGAACACAAACGCGCGCATGCACACTCACACACGCGTCAAACGCACAAGGACGAACACACACACACACGTACGCACATCAAATGCAAACACACACACACAAACACAAGACTAAAAACACACACACAAGACTAAAAACACGCGCACACACCCAAGACTGGGTTCTCTGCACACTAAAATACACGTTGATCTACTTTTGGTTCCCCTGGCTGTTAACTATTTGCAGCAGGAACAGGATGATGAGAAACCTCTCCTCACCTCACATTCACTCTGAGCTCCTTGTTCCTCATCCTCAGTAGGCTATAATGTACTGTTGTCCATGTATATACAGCATGAATTGGTTTAACCCTACTGCGGCACCACTGTGCTATAAGTGTGATTAGAAGGAGCATCAGACCTCTACTGGTTGTGTTTGCCCACAACAAGGCACTTTATAACGCCCTCTAAACCAACTGGACTGATTTTGTTTATTTCTATATCAAACGTATATTTGAACTACCTGCACTACCCTCAATAGAGTGCAGGGTTGTGGTGTCGCCTAAGCACGTGGGTAGTAACTGATTCAGAGCGCCAGATGGAGATAGACTATCGAGTGCGGTTTTTCACAGTTCTTATTATGGGACATTTCTAAGAAGTGCAATCTCTCACTGGCTGTTTGAAAAGATGCGGTTGTGAGGCACAGAGTTCGAACGTCTCACCTGCCGGAAACACTTTGTCCTCATTTGGGCCTTTGTCTTATGACATTTCCAAGCAGATAAGCAGCTGCCTCATTGTTAACTATATTTATGGCTGTGCTTAATTTAACTTGCTACATTTCTTTCTAAAGAGTTGGCTCGTCGCTTGTGTAAATGTACCAATATGAGGCAAGCAATACGTTTCTGTGTATGTGTGTGTGTGTGTGTGTGCGTGTGTGTGCGTGTGTGTGTCTGTGTCTGTGTGTGTGTCTCTCTCTCTCTCTCTCTGTCTGTCTGTGTCTTGTCTCTCTGTGGTTATCTCTCTAATGCTCTTTGTGTCTTTCTCTGTCTGTGTGTCTCTCTGCCTGTCTGTGGGTCTCTCTATCGCTCTTTGTCTGGCTGTCTGTTTGTCTCTATCTCACTCACTCACTCACGGTGTCTCTCTCTGGTCTCCAGAAGAAGACCTGAAGCCCCCGTCCTACAGCGAGTGCGCCCGGGGCAGCGACGGCCTGCGCCCGACCTTCCACGTCCTCGACGAGGGCGCGGACGGCGTGAGCATGAACGAGGCCCCGCCCCCTTACACACCCGGCCCCCCGGCACCAGCCAATCAACAGGAAGCCCCCAGCAGACCGAGTCCGTAAGGCTCCAATTGGAAGAAAATAAAAAAACGGACCAATGATTTGACGCCGCGATGCCTTCCCGAAACCCTGCCTTCTTCCTCACGTTCCGGTCATCAGCGATCGTCTCCAGCCTAGCTCTCGCCTCGCGTTCGGGTGAGCGAGGGCAGACGTCCATGTGTGTGTCGTTTGTCTGTCGTTTGTGTCGAGGTGAACTGTGTGGTGTTTTTCCTTTGCTTTCTTCTACATTTCTGTGTTGTGTGAAGGGGGTAATCACTGAGGGCTTCAGTGAGTGCCCTCGTAACCCGCTGTCGTGTCGGGTGGGTTCCAAGGGGTTTCCAAGGGGGTGTACCCTTGGAAACGACAAAGCCACAAGAGAGACCCTTTTAGGTTTGTTGTTACATCATCAAAGTTCCCCTCCCCCCTCCTCCCTTACCCAAGCCGAATTCCTCATGACAACCGTCACAAAATAAAACTAAGAGGAAGTCGTAGTCGTTGCCGGGGAAACCGGTATTACGTCACCCCCAAACGTCAGCAGGGGGAGTCCGGAGTGACGGCCGCCAATGAGGGTCTTTAGTGCCCGGGTCTTGGTCGATTGCTTCTGTACACACGACCATTAATAAGACCCTGATTATCTTAACGGCTTCGGGGCGTAACCCAGCGTGAGTTGAGTTGGGGAAGTCACCTCTGGACGGACATTTGTCGGCTGTCGACCTAATTACGGTTTCATTGGAATGGAACAGAATTATGGTTCTTCTGAATTAGGGCCTCATGGTTTCAATTTAAGAGCCTATTTAAGGTCAATGGAAGTGAATATGGTTGTTCTGAATTAGCGTCTCAGCATGGGGATTTTGTAATGGGTTAGGATATATATCTATATGTGTATATATCTCAAATACAGGGGCTAAATTGAGTTTTGGATCCATCTAACGCAGTATGTTTATTTGAGGTGAACACGGTGTGGTTATTTTTGATCATTGAACACGATTGAGAATAGGGTTGTTTTTCTTTCTTATGATTTAGGATGATGTGCAATGAAGACTAACCAAAACAAAAGCTCTGTCCACAGAAATCCCATAGTCCTACACGCAACGTAACTATGCTGTCACAAACTGGTGCATACAGCCCTCTTTCTGTCCATATCTTTTAAATGAAAATTTGTTTTTTTTGGTTTGAGAATGAGGTGGTGTCATGTTTTTGTATGACTTTCAGTTAATCGTACGCGTAAACGGTGTCCCAAGTAATCCCTTTTAAAAAGAATGAGAATGACTCTCTCTGTTCATGTTTCTTGTAAAAACAAAAAAATGCTGAATTCAAAATGTAATAGCTAATAGAGATTGATGACAAGATAAAAATGCCTTTCTGGCTTCCAGATAATCATCCATAGAGTTGTGATGACAAATCGTTACGTCTTTCGCGCACATGCTGCAAACTTGTCAAACCGCACTTGCATTTTAGATCGGGTCATGAATAATGTGTCACGCATTTCTTGACATTTTCTTATTCGTCCATAGTTTTCCAGCTGCAGTCTGGCCGGTGACCTATAGAGGGAGCCACAACTTTGCGTCTTGGTAATGTAGCTTTGAACTCATTGAGCTAGCTTTGAACGACCAATGAATACGTTCATGTAGGCCCTTTTGACTTCATTTTCATTCCCTTGGATGTCTATTCTTGTGATTTAAATCAGTCCTTTTTTTATATAGCTTGTTTGGGATTCATTATTTGGGGACAGTGATCCTGTATTAAAAAACATATGCAAATGCTACTTTCTGTCGAGCCTTCTTTGAGAAATCATACATTGTCAATGTAATGAGTATTCCTGCATTGAATACAAATGGACCAGTCTATAATTATCCTGTAAAATAGTTACAAATTTGCATATGTCCCACAACAAATCTAATTTCCTTCGGCAGTTCACTTTCCCATGGCATATTTTAAATCGTTATTGCATTAATACATGCAATATATCTTATATTCATAATAATGAACCAAATGTGTTTTTTCTAAATGTATTGGATTTGATTTGAACTAAACATTAGATACCTACTAGAGTCTAGAAAATGGTCTTCCAAGACATACTTGCCTTTGCATGAGGGAAATGCATTCATTATTCACTAATTTTCTTAAGTCAAATTGTATTCTACATATTTTAAACTAGACCTTTTTGTTATTTTGGTCTATAGGCCTACAGCACATTCACTGTTTAAAAAAATAATGTTCATGGTGGTGGTGATTCTACACTAGAAGTAGGCAATGTTTAGGGTTATATAAATATAGTTGGCATTCCAATATGCCACAGGGGAGAATCCATACTTGGTGCTTTTATTCTTCTCAGTTTCCCCGCTAGAGGGCACTCTTGCGCTATGTACGATGCTAAGCAATAATCGGACGATTGTAGGCGTTGTAGATGACGGCTACAAAAAAAATATTTACCTAACCCTTTTGAACCGAGTGCACCGTCCATCAAGCCTACATTGATTTGCAAAATTATCAAAACTACTCCAGCTTACAAGTTAAATGCGTGCTTATCCAAATAGTTGTATTCCGTCTACTTAATAATGTGTCTGTAAGCTTATGAAAAGCTGAAATATTGTTGATCTCGTGTCAAGGTAGAAGAAAATAACTCAACCAGACTGTAATATCTTCATTCAGGGGAACTCTAATCTGACTATTATAATCAACTGTTTTTTTCCCAGCATGGCATACCTCCACCTACACTCCAGATGCACATCAGCAGAGATTCTCACAGCTGTAAGGTGCTGTGGTTATTCCTCTCCTGAGGGATGTACAAGATCTCAAATAGAATTAAACACGGCTGTTTAAGGGACTTCGCTGTCACCTGTGTGTCGATGTAGATTGCATTTTGGCGCTGCGCATTCAGCCGAAGAGACGTTTAATGGAACAGGGTAGATTTGAACTTGAGATGCAGGTATCCCAAACTATAAAAGATGTCCACCGTTTCTCTGCGAGATGTTAACATTGATGGTGATGGAGATTTGTGCACACTGTGATTCGGCTCCATAACCATAACCTGCCATTTTAGGCCCAGCGAATCGGCTTCCTGAGAAGATCAGAACAGGTTGAATACCTCAGCTAGGTAGAAGTTGACTACCTGTCAGTGAGATCACAGCAGGACTGCCAAGAGAACACCGCACAGTTTCACTCCCTCTGTGTCTTTTTCTCTCAACAGCTCATTAGGTTCAGAAACTTCAGAGACGACGTGATGCCACTGGGCGAAAAACGGTTGGCTTTTGTTTTCTTGAAGCAACGATTAATGTTTGGTTTTGTGTGATCCGCATTTCTTGCTTCATCACTTATTCTTTCCTTGCTGCGAAATGTTCAAGCAAATACTTTTTATTAAAGTGTGTGTGTGTGTGTGTGTGTGTGTGTGTGTGTGTGTGTGTGTGTGTGTGTGTGTGTGTGTGTGTGTGTGTGTGTGTGTGTGTGTGTGTGTGTGTGTGGGTGTCCATCCACATCCATGCGTGTATGTTCCAAGGTTAAGTAACGTTCATAGCGAGATGATTCCCTGTAACTCGGTTTTCTTTGATTGTCAGTTGAACAGCGCATTTGGCCGTCCCTCCCTGGGAATTGTGGGTAATGCAGTAATGGCCAGGCGTCATTAGGTCTGCAGGTTCCTCTCTAGGGAGTCCTTACCCTCATTGGTGAGATATTAAAATGGGCTGAGGGGGAACGCTGCGGCAGTTACTGTGGAGTATATATCCTCTGTTGTGAGATTTAAGATCAAATTAGATGGGATTATATGGGGTTAGTTCAGGGTGATTTATTGGAAGAGCCATCCAGGGGAGGAAAAATGAAAACGTTACAATCCTAAATAAAAGGTAAGAAGAGTCTGGGGCTGTGTGTGGCGTCGTCTTAAAGTATATGGTTTCATAAACATCATATTAAAGCAGTATTATCTCTAACATAAAATTATTGTTTTGAGGAACAGTGTGTTGGTCGCTCTGATGGTAAGTATTTTTGGTTTCTGCAGACCCCTACACAACACAGGTATGACCAGTGGTGTAGTCTACGTGATACGCAGGTATACGCCGTATACCCACTAGGAACGCACCAGGATTTGCGTATACCCACTTAAAAATGTGCACGGATACGTATCAATCGTCTTGTGACAGATCTTTCACTTCTGTGTTTATTTTTCGGAAATATCGGTTGGGTATAACTGCAATAAAATACTTTACGCAGGGGAAGTTATCTCCTACATTCACCATTCATAAAATTCCCGCTGCGCGCTCGCGCTCTGCCCTGTCTCTGTTACGAAGCGCGAAGCTGCCCCTGCATCCTTGCACGTTAGTTGGCAGGCCAAGCCCCTCCTTCTCGCGTGTGTGGGCGTGCGTGTGTGTGCGTGTGTGTGTGTGTGTGTGTGTCCAGTCCTCCCGTATTAATGTGTAAACCACATAATAAGTAGTCAACAGAAGACAATGTTTTAATCCCACTTTATATCTCCTTGTTACTTTTAGATGAGAACCCCTGGCCAGCCTTTCAGACCGGGTGTCAGGCTAGGGAATTTAAAAACAGGCATCCTTGGTTAGAGTGGAGGGAAAAAAGGTTATAGGTAAATGTCAGCCAACATACAGTTGGTATACACAATTGAAATTCATAATGTTAATCACTATGCAAATGAGAGTATAGCTAATTCATGGTCATTTTTAAGGTGCAGTAATTTCACACTTTTACACAATTCAATTACTGTATGGTATGTTAGATAACAACAGTAAGAGCTCAAATTAGAGCAATTGAAAGAGTGAAACATTAGTCTCCTGTCATCTCCTTCTCATGCACTGGTTAGCCATGGATGTAAACAGTTCATTCAATTATTTTGAGTAGATTTTGTCCTTGTTTAGCATGTGCTATTGCTACTATAGATATACAAAGGACGACTTGTAATTTTTGTGTAATATTTGTTCATACTGTTATTAAACCTGGTTCTTTCCATGATTGTTGATAATCGTTATACTCTTAAATCAGCGGGTTGTAGACCCCTGCGTGGGTGAGTGTGGTGCGACACCCCATAAGCGCCACACACGTACACGTACCGGTCGGACGGGTTTGTACGAGGCTGGGAGGGAATCATCACAGTATACCCACTACAATAAAATAGACTACACCACTGGGTATGACAACCAACTTCTAGCTGGTCAAGGCCTAAAGATCTCTTCCACGGTAGCCTTTCTAAACATCGAGAGCCAACAAGTTTACCATTGAACTTTAGCCCCACTAGACATCCAAGACACCAGCATCCAGTCTCCTGTCTGGATGGGACGGTGACGCCGGACATCTGACGCTGGGGAAGAGCCCGGGACGGACAGACGAGAAGAGGTTTGATTTTTTTCTTTTCATCGAAGGCAAGCGTTTCAATGACGACTAAACCGTATTACGATAACTGAGACAATCACCCGAGATCCGTTCCTAGCCCCGAGGTTATTTGCTCGATCACATTGACCGCGCATCACCCCCTCTGCTGCGCTGCACGTACCGCTACCCAGAGGCAAGGCGCCGTTCCGCGAGGGGCCACTAGCCGGGTACCTGTGAGAGAAGTGAGTCGATGTTTAGCATTTTTCTATCCCTAAAGTATTTTCGTAGAGTGGGAAGTTTTCAGCCGGTGTGAGTGAGTGTGTTTGGTGACTTAAATACACATGCTGTCTTCTTAATCGGAGTTATGAAAATTAGGAACTCCCCCGACGTTATGCACTGCCGCATCCGCAGACGCAAATTGAATGAATTGCGTTTTTCTATCGACATATTTCACAAGTGCCTCTTTTCGTTTTTTTCAAATGTATTGATTTCCTCATTTTTATGTTTTGAGTTTCAGGAGAACGTTGGATGTGTGCTTGTCTGTTTGGTCTAGCTCTTGTTGAAGAGCTTTTAATTTACAAATGAATAAAATAATTGTACAGCGAAAGCTGAGCATTTGCATTGAATGGTTGCGGAAAAGTATGAAGAATTGCACATCACAAATGGCATTTTCTACAGCGGCACGTTTGATCTGGTTGACTTTTGCCCTTTATGCTAATTCACCCTCAGCCTGTCGTTTGTCTTTGTTCACCTGCTCGATCACATAACACGTGAAGGATTCATTGGTAAGAAGAAAGAAGGAAAACATACTTCCTGTCTCTTGCAGAAGCAACTGAAAAGTCTGTTGTTCTCATTTATCGGCTTTGGTGAGAATTTACATTTTAATCGAATCCTGAGGATCGAGCCAGCCCACGGAGTAACTTCAGCCCCTTCGGAAGTAGAACATAGACTTGTGGTGGGACTTCAGTGGAGATGACAGCCAGTCAAACCCGTTCACATTGCCTATGGAGAATCCAGCTTCATCTGCCAAGATCAGTCATACTGCTTTTTTTTTTCTGCCAGGGATATCTGTGGTTTGTGTGTGTGTAAGGATAATTAAAGGCTACAGCTGGCCGTGTGTGTGTGTGTGTGTGTGTGTGTGTGTGTGTGTGTGTGTGTGTGTGTGTGTGTGTGTGTGTGTGTGTGTGTGTGTGTGTGTGTGTGTGTGTGTGTGTGTGAGAGAGAGCGAGAGCATACGAGTGTTATGTTGTGCTTATTATTATTAGTTAAGGTTTTTGACAAGATGTTTTGGTACTACTAATGAATTTCAGTGTGCCAAGATTTTCTCTTGGCGTTACCAGAGATATAAGGGAACATTATTGTTTGGACATCAGGTGTGTGTGTGTGTGTGTGTGTGTGTGTGTGTGTGTGTGTGTGTGTGTGTGTGTGTGTGTGTGTGTGTGTGTGTGTGTGTGTGTGTGTGTGTGTGTGTGTGTGTGTGTGTGTGTGTGTGTGTGTGTGTGTGTGTGTGTGTGTGTGTGAGAGAGAAAAAGTGTGTGCGTGTCTCTGAGTTAATTTTCTTACCACATCCGGCTCATTGATGCTAATTAAAATGGAAGTGAGCGCTCCCACAGTCCCTTTGATATGGCATCTTGGCCCACACCCCTGATTTGAGAGATCCTGCCTAAGACTATGGAGAGGGCGAGAGAGAGAGAGAGATAGAGAGAGAGAGAGAGAGAGATAGGGAACAAGAGAGCGAGTGCGTGAGAGAGAGAGAGACTTGATTTGTCAGCACCTGCGTCTGCCTCTGTTGAGTTGACATCTTCGCTAGGTTGCTAGGTTCCCGGTAATGGACTGATGGGGCTTCTTTTTTTTTACACAATAACAGCGTCGAGGTACGTCAAGTGAGCTTCATGTGTGTCTTCCAACTGTCCTGGATTGACTGGAGATAGTTTCCCTTCTGGTACCGCCTGTCCGCGAAAACAACAGAATCAGCACTCTCTTCTGACGGCCTCCTATAGGATTCAACGCTGTTCCTTGCTCTGATCAGCTATTAGAGCCTGAGTGAAGATGATCTATGATTATAGGTAGCATATCAAATCTCATAGCCTTTATTTAAAGTTTGGGAATAATAAAAATAAACAACTATTACGTGTCATAATTCTGTCAACCGTCCAATAAATAATTGGTAATAATAGTGGTATTCGGTATACAGAGGCCATATATTTTGGTCTGTCACATATTGTTACGCAAACGCGCACACGCAATGCATTCCGCATTAGCCTTAAAGGATGGTTTACGATGCCTTACAAAAACCAAAACGTGAACGTTACTTTTCTAGTCTAAAATCGATGAAACGGTTTAGCTCCTTTCTACGTTGTTGACATTCTCACTAAAATCACACCGGATACATCACTTGGATCATCACTTCAAGGTCCTCTCACTGTGCCTAGAAAACTTTGTGAACTACCTCACTGTGTCTCTGTCATTATGAACCTGCTCTCTAGAATACTCTGAGAAGTAATCTAAAGTCTGCTACAGTGTTACCTTAAAATCAGACTAAAACATATATTTTTTCCCCATGCTTTTACCAAAAGCTTCCTACGAGTATGGTTAACTGGCAAAACTTTTATTTCAGAATATATGTTAATATTGATATTCCATTTTTTTATTAATAGTGATAATATCTTCTTGAATTAGTCCTTATCTTCTTATATCAATTCACACACATCGACACATTAGAGAACACGCTGTGAATGCACGACAACTGTGTTCCTGCAGGACACTAAAGGTCATCAACACGTCTGGACAGTGTACACTGCCATCAATTCTGAAGCATGCCAGCAAAACGCCAAAATATAATAAATGTAATACACTTACGTTTAATATCATTCCCAACACCACTGACAGATCACAGACTTCAATAAGGTTGTGAAATCCAGCAACGGGTTGGCATTGACAAGTGTGTGCGTTCTGTCCTCTGAAAACACTAACGTTGATCTAAAGTGTGAGAGTGTACAACCGATCTTAATTGTGTTTTGTTTTAAATTGACGAAGATGCCTTCTTAATTTAGCTAAGCTTTTGCTTGGTCTATTTACGTTTGTGTTCTCTAAAGTTGCAGTTCGTTGAGCTCTGCGGGCCATCGTAATAAAGAGAAAGTGAAAAGTCAACGGAATGGAAAGACCTGCCATCCGGTTTTGTAAGTACCTCCATATATAGAATATTTCCTGCTTATGTATTCTGGATGTATACCTCCACAACAACAAATGAAGAAGCGGTATAGGCCTACACTAGCAACTGCATATAGTGGTGTGGCTGAGTGTCACCAATCATCATAAGCACAATATGGATGCAAAGAGCTGGGCATTTGTGAAAGAAAGATGCATAAGAATAAAGACGCTCTCTCTCATGTCAAAGAAAATTAGCCCAATCAAATCATCCTGATGTGTCATATTCTCCTGCCGATGAATCACAGAAGTGTCAGGTCATGATTGTTTGTGCTGTGAAAATAATGACTTCAGCTAGCGTACATTGAGTGTGCAATGCGTTGTGTCTACTTCTACGAACGCCGCTCAATCAAGCTCCTGTAGAAAACATTGTGTGTGTCACAAATCCCAGGCAATGTCGTAAAAAAGCCTTTGATCTCCTCAGGATGGCTGCTCCCATGCGCTCCTGCTGTACCGCAACAGCCACAACAACAGACAAAAGCAATGCGAGAGCAAGAGCAATAAACAGGAGAAATGATCAAATGCTAAATCAAGACGGTAGCAGGATTTGGGAGAGAAAACCCCACGACTCAGCTAAAGAAAAACAAGGCTCCTTCTTCAATTGATGCAAGGCTGTTGCTCAACTTTCCAGCCAGGCGAGCTGGGCCGTTTTACCAGCCTTTTACATCCCTCTCTCACAAACAATGTGCTTTATTCCATTACACGGTAAATCCAATCTCATGCTTCACGTGCCATAGACAAGAAGCCGAGAGAGAGAGAGAGAGAGAGACCAAGAGAGACAGAGATCCAAAGAGAGAGAGAGAGAGGGGGGATGGATTGAGATAGGGAGACAGCGCATGTGGAGGGAGAAATAAATACAAATCCGCGCACAATCCCACAGGCGACACCAGCCACTCATAGGGGTTACAGTGTGGGGATTTGGACCAATTAGCTTATCAATTAAAAGCTTGCTGCGGTCCAGAGCTGGGAGCTATTAAAGGAACACGCGTGTTGCTGGAGAGAATGTCAGCTGTCTGCCTTGGCATCACATCACAGAGAGGCCTGGTGCCTCATTTAGGGTGTGATGGAAAAATATGTTTTCATTCCTATGTACTGTTAAGAAACGGGTTAAACGTGTCAATTGTTGAAATCAGTCGGCGTATATAATTCTATAATAAGGGACCGACTGACTGCCGCTAGAAGCACTTTATTGATGTCCACTAAGTGTGGAATCCGACGAACCCTCAAATGAATAATGGATGGGCTTGGAAATGAATATTTAATTCAGTTAAATCTATAGCAAACAGGTTGTAATAGGCACCAATCTAGCCGCTGTATGGGGCCGGAAGGCAAGCACATCCCGATCGAGGCAGCCATGCTCAGGGAGCCAAACGCCTTGTGAAATTTGAACGCATGCTGTGCATGATGATGATAATAATAATAATAATAATAATAATAATAATAACAACAACAACAACAGCCACAACCGCTAAGTGTCGACCGCTGAGGAGAAAGGAGGAAATCCCAAACGGCAAAGCCGAAACACCAAGCCGTGTTGAGGCAAGCCGATAACAATAACCATAGAAATTATGATCAGAATCACCCGATGGATTACGTCACGATCACCCGAGACTGCGGTTGAAAAATCTAAAAATACACATTGCAGTGGCCTTAAGTTAATAGTCTTGTGGTTGTACTGGGGTTTGTTTAAACGGAGACACCAGTTAATAAAGCAGAAGGCGGCGATAGCTCTAGTCAAAGGAGTCGAGGTGCCAACTCTTAAATGATTGCATTCTGTCCAACCGGGGGAGGTTGTGTCTGAGCAGTCTGTCTAGCCACAACAAAGTGTGTGTAGGACCGCCTTTTATCTTGTCAACACATTGATGGAGAGAAAGCGTCTAGGGAGAAAGAGAAAAAAAAAAAAACGATTGAGTTTTAAAATAAGTTAAAAGAACGAATGTGAAGAATACCTTGGCTTTTATGACAAAGAAAGTAAATCAAAGGACATATAAAGGAGTTAAAAAAACAGATACACATACAGTATACGCCAGTCATACATATATAAATATATGTGTATATATATATACATACACAACCACACACATCGTTGTGTCACTTATGGAGCCCCGTTTGTCTCTGTGAAGACATCTGAGCTGAACGGAGACGACTGGCCTCATCGCCAGCCAATACACACTTCCAACGACTTCATAGAGGAGTCCAAGCCAATATAACTGCCGGTCAGCCCAGCGCCTCCTCTCTCCTCTCTCGCTCCTTTTATTATAAAGTTACGTGTGGTGGCAAAACAAATTTTCCAACTCCCTTCCCCCCATTGCTATTCCCTCCACGGAGGGCAGCTTGCCGGGTGGCTTCTGTGCTGTGGGTGGAGCACTGTCTATAATTAAAATGATTTAGCTCTGAGAGAAAGAGCGAAGCAAGGAAAGAGAGGCGTTGGGGCAAAACAGTTTCCGTGCTGAAGAGGAACTGCTGGCTTGTTAAAGTGCCTTACCGTTGGCCCCTGACGGAGACCCGTGGGAATGATGGATGACCGTCGGTGCCTTGTTGGTAATGAGATCCTTTGCCTCATTGTTGTCTCGTTATTAAGATAAACAACTGGAGAACGAAGCAACCCAAATGCGAAGCTACACGGCGTCTCTATTAGGAGCCCGGGGAAAATGATCTGAAAATGATAATGCTTAATGGCTGTGATTATTTTCACTTAATTCCTACTGCTTTTGGTTTCCTCGTCCTTGGCCCTGCTCATGTGGACATGTTTTGAGTCATTTTCTCTCATCTTTATTAGTAGGGTGTTGGAAGGTGATGTTTACTTGACAAAAAAAATGAGGATTTCAGCTACTTAAGAGGACGGAGCATTCAAAGAGGCGATCTGTTTCAATGCGAGGTCAAAGTGCGTTCCCGAAGACCTTCACTGCTGCCATTCTGCATCGTGCCGTCGTTCTGTGAGCTACACCATTTCTAACATTTCTATGTTCCTCAGCAAACTTATAAAAACAACTTGGTATCAAGGTTTCCAAGACTCTGGGGATGGGAGTGCAGTGGAGTGAAAAGACCAATCTGTATTTGCTGTGCACATCTTCTTTTGTTGCATTAAGATACCCCACGGCTTTCAAACTTGCTTTCATTTTCCGCCTCCCTTAGAGTTGGTTTTTGTTTGTCTGTTTGTTTGTGTGATTGCGTTTGCATGTGCACTTATGTGTGCTTCTGTGTGTGTGTATACTATGTGCTCGGCATAAAAGTGCTCGCATCAACCTTTATCTGCACGTCCACGCAGAGGTTTTTTGGATGCGATTGCATGCATACACATTCCTGCTTTTCGTTTCATTTGAATATAGTATGAGGACAACAAGGTTGTTGTGCTAATACTATATTACGCCACGAATACAACGTGCAGTACGGGTGGCATATGGCTGCCAGGGCGCCGGGGGATAGCACAGCCTTATGAAAGTGTGTCAGACTAAGCAATAAGAAGTGGGGTGGGAAAGGATAGTTCCAAGCAGGAAGAGGTCAGGAAGGTCACCCTGAAAGAGAAGCTGCTGTAGACAGTAATAAATGGCTTCTCCTGCAGTCTTGTTCAGAGGATGAGGCTCATAGAGGGTGGCTACAGTTTCACTTCAAATTACATCAATGCAATAATAAGGACGATGTCGTCAAATATACTCTCTTGCACTATACGTATGACAATGGGCCGAGTGTACGCATAACTTTATTGATGAGCTAAAACCATGAGCTAAAACCAATTGAGTAAAATCGATTCTTAAAGATTTTTTAAATATGCGTCGTGCAAGTAGGACAGAAACTCGAAAATCGTGTTGTGTTGGATACTTGTAACGCACTCTACGTTTATTCTACCATGGATGTTAGGATAACATGACAAATTGCAGACACATTACACATCCCTTCATCTTCTGCAACAGTTCAGTTCCAAATTGCCTAAGTGTTGTCAGTCTGGGTTAGCTTCAGCACCCATCTTGCGTCTCCTTTCATGTGCCAACTAATAGCGGCTTGAAATCCCCTTCGGACTTCCGTCCAGATAAACTCAAAAATTCTCTCCCTCGTCCTATTAACAGCCACCCACTCACCAATAGAACTCACATCAAACAAAAGTAATCACTAATTGCATTCATTTGGTTCACCTGTCTGTGTGGACCATTAAATTGTCTGCTTTAAGAGTGCCCAGTCTCGTTAGTCTTTCACCACGTAAGGAGAGAACTGTGATGTATTTCCCTCTTCTGCAGTCTGTTGTCTTTATCTCATCGACTTGTCTTTCGTTGATTAGTGTCCCTATGCTTTTCCTAACCATCATTAACCATAGATAGTAGGTATCTGTCATGGCCTCCACCACTGACACACATAAACACACACACACACACACACACACACACACACACACACACACACACACACACACACACACACACACACACACACACACACGAACACACACGCGCGCACACAAACACTCATGGGACACACACAGTCTCATGAATGTTAATTGGGGCTTGGTTTTAAGTCAGTCAACACAAATACAAATTAAATGGATAATTCGTAGCCACAAAATATCATAACCATACCAGCCACTCATCAAACAGAATAATGAATTGCAGATGAGATGAGATTACGTGCATTAAAAGGTAGTCTCGGTGAACAGTTTTCTGTGGTTATTGTTTATAAGACAGTATCACATTTTCCCTTTGTGAATTATTCGGTAAGTTCAGTATAGCTCATTTTATTGCAGCATACTAATGTTTTATTATTTTAAAATTGCATAAAAATGTCTATTCATAAAAAAATGCGCGAGATGCTTTGTATTCTCACATCTGAGTGGTATACCCCTTTTAATTGTGTTTCGCTCTCCAGAAGCTTCCAGTACACAGGACGCAGTGCTGGCCCTCCCTGCTGTGGCTTTCCTCTGTTTTATGGTCGCCCGCGAGCCCTCACATAAGTGTCTTTATTCTCCTTCCATTTAACCCAGGGAGAATTTAGCTAACTGTATCTCCTCTTTCTAAATTGCTTTTTGCCTCCCAAATATCTAACAGGGAATATAATGTCTTTGGCAGACTTTTCTCACGGTGGACTGTGCTCCTTTTTGGGTGGAGCGGTTCACGCCGTGCCCGACAGTCAGAGGCGTAATTGTTCTCCCGTGCTTTAAGCCCATTCGTTTTGACATCAATTAATTTGAAGCAATCTCAAGACCACCCCGGAGGCCAGGACCTCACGCCTTCAAACCTCCAGCTCCCGTGATTGAATTTCGCCAGAGTTAGCCCACAACTTCTCCCTTCACTTCGCCCGAAAGAGAAAGGGAAGAGAACAAACTGCAAAACATTAAATAAAAAAGAGAGAAAAATGTACCATCAGCCATATTCCGGTCGCTATCCATCATTTGCCATCCATGGGAGGAAATTGACAAAATGCAAGCCGGCAAAAATATGGGCAAAAGAAGTGAGCGAGAGATGACCCGAGTGTGGCCGGTTCGTTATCTCCTCTCTATTACATTATTTCACATCCATCTGCACAGACCGGGGCCTCTCCACTCGATCACACCTGTTCTGCTGCAGTCCGGCGGCTTCATGTGCAACGGGCAGCCATGGCCAGGACCCCATAAAGATGTCATACATACACACTGCTGCATAGGCCGTTTGGCTGTAAGATGCTTTTCTGAGTGGGAATCAAACTCTAATCCCTTGCAGGGTTAATGCGGCGCTTATTGAGCTTCAATGCGCCCAAGATGAGGTGCCTGTGAATGATAATAAAGTGAAAGAAGGATGGCGTTGATGTGTGTTGAATACAGGAACAAGGTGCTCCGATCGTGTGGGAGCCATTATCCGCGTGGCTGCCGACCGGAGGGGACTCCTGTCTCTTCTCATGTGATCCCCGAACGTTTCTCTCTTCTATGGTGCGAGGCAGACAGCGGCGGCGCCGTTTGAACGTCTGACGGCGATGAGCACGCCGCCCCGTACGTCAGACAGACAAGGCGGTCCGGACGAGCGGCTGAAAAAGCGGTGAGACCCCCCCCCCCCCCCCCCACCCACTCCATCCCATTCCCCATGCCCTCAATTTTGCTCCCTCTGCAGACATACTTCCTGCGATGGCCTGACACTTAGCGACATCATCGTCCAATCATTCTTCCGCTGAACCGTGGTGACGGTGGGGGGCGTGGGGGGAGGGGTGGTGGTCGAGGTGGAGGGGGGCAGCCGGTGCTATACCGGAGGTTTCTGCTGCAGGGGGCCCAGGGAGGGGGATGAATAAGTAGGGGGAGATCGCAGGGAGACTTTGGCCCCCGTCACACTGCAGGGGACGGCTCATTGAGTCCACCCAGGTACCAAACCCGGGCTGAGGGATGACTGCGGCGCTTTGTACCGCGAGCTCGCCTTTCTCCTCCTTCTTTTTCCCCCACCGCACATTGTCTGTCCCTTAGCCGTCTTCTGACCTCCATTTCACACTCTCCAGATCCTTTTTTTTCCCCACCCTCGGCCGACACAATGCTCTACGGCCGCTCTCTGTGCCGCGATGGGCAAGTAGAGTCGTTTACATGATCCACTCTTATCCCGAAGGAGCGTATAGTGAATGGAGATATGTGCCGTTTAGGGGCAGCAAGTAGAGGGATGAGGACATTCTGCTCAAGGAGGCCCGGAGGCAGGCTGCAGACGTTGGGAAGGGATCGAACCCATCACCTTTCAGATGGTAGTCGAACACCCTATAGCTGCTACCCGTCCCTGATGTACCCTCTCAATCCGTTCCTCCCTCAGTGCTGAGGTTCTGTTGCTGTTCCCAGTCCCTCAAGCCTGCGCTACTGTACAACGTCAAACAACGCCCCTCAGGTAATCTGCGTTGTTCTCTGTTCAACATCGCAGATGTTTAAGAACGTGTGTATAATATATATAGCAGCATTTGCATTTTTTGTCAACTTTCGTGTTATTCTTTGCACCTGTGTGTCAGTGTGTCAGTGTGTCAGTGTGTCCGTGTGTTTTAAGGTGACGCAGGAAGGTGTAGGAGTGCTTGTCTGTATGGTACCTGTGGGTTTGTATGTGGTTTAGTGTTTGTGTGTGTGTGTGCATGCTTGCGTGTGTGTGTGTGTGCGTCTGATTGTGTGTGTGTCTGGTTGTGCGTGTGTGTGCGTGCGTGCATGAGTGTTTCTGGATGTGTGTGTCTGGTTGTGTGTGTTTCTGGATGCATGCGTGCGCGAGTCTGTGTGCGCTGCAGCACTGTTACAGCCGCAGCCTGACAGATGGCGTGTTTGGGTGAGGGATCCAGGGCTGCTCCACGCTCGGGGCTCGGGACAAGAGTGCGGCCGGCTGTCAGGTGGCCGATCCGTGTTTGAGTTCATGTTATAAGGTGCGTTCACTGGAGACGTCGAGCGACACGTTGCTTGTCGCTCGCTCGGGCGTTGTGTTTTTTCGAGCACGACACACACGCAAGCATGCACACATACACATACACAACCACACACACACACACACACACACACACACACACACACACACACACATAGTTGAGGGCCGGGTCTGTCCCCTCTGCATCAGGATTCTTCTACCGGCTGCTCAGCAACTTTCTTTAGTTCATTAGCTTCGCCGGCCAAGGAGACCAGGTGAATGGAACAACAGCTGGCTACGAGCTCAAAGTCTCTCTCTCTCTCTCTCTCTCACTCACTCACTCACTCACTCACTCACTCACTCACTCACTCACTCACTCACTCACTCACTCACTCACTCACTCACTCACTCACACACACACACTCACTCACTCACTCACTCACTCACTCACTCACTCACTCACTCACTCACTCACTCACTCACTCACTCACTCACTCACTCACTCACTCACTCACACCAGCCTTCTTCTAACCTCATCACTTGCTCCCTTCCCTCCAATGTCCATGCTAAACACATCATTTAGGACACAAACCACGTTATGTTTCTTGCTCATGAATCTCTCTACATGGTCAGCTAAAGAACCCTCCAAAAGAGCTGGGCCTGAGCCTCTGTCCTGAGCCTCCGTCCGGAGCCTCTGTCTGGAGCCTCTGTCCTGAGCCTCCGTCCGGAGCCTCTATCCATGACACCGAAGCTACAAATGACGTCTTGTGTTTGGTCCACGCCAGAGGAGCGGGATTTAATGGCATCGGGGAAGGGCTGTCGTAGATGGAGGTCTTAAATGGATGAAAGTCAACTCTCTACCACTTTTAGGCCACTCTAAAACGCAAGCAAACACATAACAGTATTCCATTTTTGAAAAAGGTGGTGGTGCCCCTTTTTTTTCATTTGGCCCCAAATGGTCTGCAACCTTCAACTGCCATTTCTTTCTGTCACTAATATATTTCATTCTCTCCTGTCATCAAACCTTTTAAGAGAGAAGTCTGCGCAGAGGTGGCCCGCTTACTGGTGGCCTGGCATATAAAAAGAGAGGGGAAAGGTTACCCCAACATTATTTCCCAGAGAGGAAAAGAGACACACGGTTTGAAATGTAAATCCCAGCATGCTTTACTTCGACCTCACCCCCCCCCTACCACCCTTCTTTTATGGTGGGAGGGGACGGATGGTGCATTTTTATGAAAGCAGCTGATTTGAATTTAGATGTGGTGGGTAGAACTACATATTTATTCAGCAATGCGCCCTTTCTTCACACTGCAGAGGCGTCTATTGTTGCTGCTAGCCTAGACGGCCCCTCTGAGGCCCCGTCCACACGAAGCCGATTTCATGGCGAAACCGCAAAGGTCTTGTACGGTTCGGCCTTCCGTCCACACAAAGCCAGCGAATCCGCTGACCGAAACCGCAAACTTCTGAAACCACCCTCGGAGGTGGTTTCAAATCTATCCGGTTTCGTTTTGGTTTCGTGTGGACGCCTGAAACCGCAAACCATGACGTCATCGCCCCACCCCTCGACCTCCTAGCCAATGGCTCTTAAGCCCGCGGAGTCTCAGAAATCACAACAAAAATGATGATGGCGGACTACAAGCTTGTAATCGTTCTGCAGCATATCATGTCCCTTGTTGGGTTGCTAAGCCATTATTTATTGAGAATCTAGTTCGCCATCGTAGAAGAGCTGTTTGTTTGTGTTGCTAGTGGTTCGGGGGGCAGCCTTTATGCGCATGCCCGTCTCTTCTTCTTCTGGATTTGTGTACCAGAAGCAGCGCCCCTTATGGGCCTGGAATGTTTACTACAGCGTTTCTACAGATCTATCCGGTTTCGCTTGGCTTCGCCTTTACGGAGATACTTCGAAACCGGATAGATCGAAACCGTAACGGTTTCGCCCGTTTCGGCGTCTTTCTGAGGCCCCGTTCACACGAAGCCGAAACGGGCGAAACCGTTACGGTTTCGATCTATCCGGTTTCGAAGTATCTCCGTAAAGACGAAGCCAAGCGAAACCGGGTAGATCTGTAGAAACGCTGTAGTACACATTCCAGGCCCATAAGGGGCGCTGCTTCTGGTACAGAAATCCAGAAGAAATTAAATAAGAAGAAGAGGCGAGCATGCGCATAAAGGCATAGGCATAAAGGCTGCCCTTATGCGCAGGCTCGCATGTGATTTCTGAGACTCCGCGGGCTTAAGAGCCATTGGCTAGGAGGTCGAGGGGTGGGGCGATGACGTCATGGTTTGCGGTTTCAGTCGGTTTCAGGCGTACACACGAATCCAAAACGAAACCGGGTAGATTTGAAACCACCCCCGAGGGTGGTTTCAGAAGTTTGCGGTTTCGGTCAGCGGATTCGCCGGCTTCGTGTGTACGGAAGGCCGAACCGTACAATACCTTTGCGGTTTCGCCATGAAATCGGCTTCGTGTGAACGGGGCCTGAGAGTCGAGTGGATTAATACATGTTGTGGTGGTGGTGGTGGAGGAGGGGGAGGGGTCCTGGGGTCACAGTGGGGGGATAAACGGATGATCATTGAACTGTGAATGTTGATGTCAGAATATATTGAAGGCTCCTGAAGAAAGCATGTGCGCAAAATCACAGCGGTCTCTGCTATCTGTCAAATAACCCTTTCACTTTTTACATTGTTTCTTTTTTAAAGAACCAATCACAGATTTTTCCATTTAATGGGCACCTATCCTTTCAGACAAGAAAAGAATAAACCCCTACAATCATACTAGTCCAAAGTAGTTTTGAAGGACTACTGTGTGTTGGCGTTGGTCTCCTTCCACCTGCAGGGCAGCTGTGCACCGCTGCCACGTCTCACACACACACACACACACACACACACACACACACACACACACACACAAACACACAGCGCTCTGATGTTATAAGAGGAGCGGACGACGCACAATGTGGGGGCGCATTCTGCATGTACAGCCGTCCACATAGCGAGTGAACGGCAGCAGAGCAAGCCAGCGGTTCGTGGAGGAGCGCAGCGTTTCCGTGACTTCAATCACGGCTCTCTCTCTCTCTCTTTCTGACTCTCTCTCTCTCTCTCTCTCTCTCTCTCTCTCTCTCTCTCTCTCTCTCTCTCTCTCTCTCTCTCTCTCTCTCTCTCTCGCTTTCTCTTCCCTTGCTCCACTCATGCATCCTCCTCTCGTGTTTCAGACATTGCGCGGATGAGTTTGGAAAAGGAAAAGTTTCACGGCTTTCTCGTCTCGTGCCCCTTTATTGTAGAGCGGTGGTGGTGGTGGTGGTGACGGGGAAAGGCTGTGGCGCAGGGCGACACTGCGGGGTGTCCGGTTTCATACCGTGCGCTAGGAGCGACTGGGACGGAACGCTCGTCAGCTGGGGGGGCAAATACATCGACGCCACCGACGCGAAAGGAACAGGGCTAGAGTCTAGAAGGAGATAGCCAGCACGTCTAGTGCAGGGGATACGTGGGCATTGGTGTTTGCTCAACAGAGACGAGAACAACGAGGATATTTGACCTTTTTTCCAGTCTACCTTTTTTATTATTTGTTGTTGTGAAAACACTTCTGACTGGACCAGACTCACAGCTCGTCGCTCGCCGCTAGATGAACGGGAGTTGGGCACCTCACTTGGTAAGGTGCATTTTTCTATTTTGTGTACAGGTATTGTGTAAACTGTAGTGTAGTTATGCATGCTACTCTTTCACCTTTAAAATCGCACTCATTCCTCTCAGTCTAAAGATCATGATCACACCCGAGGATCATCTGGCTGTTTGGTGAAATATTTGACAAATTCTAGAATTGCATAGACTTAGCGTAATAACACAATATGTAGTGCATTATGTTATTATTTGGCTGAGAAAATAGAATAAAACAATGTGGAATAGAGGACTAATATAATGACTTCGGATAAGTTTTTGGTATGCGTTATGATTCCTGGTGTTTTACCGCTTGGTGGTGCTGGAAGAAAGCGCGGGATGCGATGCGTCTTCTTACGCCTTACTTGCACTAAACGAAGATGACATCATGTTAATTGTGCCATATTTATTTATTCTTCCATAAGCCTTCATTGTGTCGTTTGGTCTCATGAGGTATACGCCGTAGGGCTGACAATGTAGACTTAATCTCCTGAATCGCTGGCAGCAGGTGTCTTCACAGGGACAATTGTCTCCACATTCAACTGCTTGTCTTGATTATCATCTTTTTCTGTAACCTTTCCAAAGTCCCGATGAGTTCCCTGTCGGTTGAAACCTCTGTGGTAATGTGTTTTTTGAGGCTGATATTATTCTGAATGCAGCAACCTTTCAAAATCTTGGATTGTACTTAAAAAAAGATTTGAACTTTTGATGTCACGTATGATGCACACACTGGTGATTGGAAGAGCGGAATATATTTAAATCAAAAACATTTGGTTAAAAAGCGTTTTATTATTCCATGAACCAGTACTACTTAGTCATTCAGCCCATGGCAATCAGCATTCTATGTCTTTCGATGGCTTTCAGTGGGATACTAATCTCTAGTTTAGAGCACATTGATTAGTGTATGATTAACCACACGCAATTGTTCACCAAGTCCTTTTTTCAAAGTGTTTTTCCATTATGCTAGGTATTTTCCATGCCCTGGGCAAGTCTATGCTGCCGGTTCGAACTATCTCTATTTATAAATCGGTCTATCAATCTAACTATGTATCTCTATCTATATAGCTCAATCTCTATCAATCAATCTATATCTTCCTATATATCCCTCTCTTTCTTTTTCTCTCTTGCTCGCAATCTATCCCTCTCTCTATCACTATCAATCTCTCTCTCTCTTGCTCTCTATCGATCACTCCGGCTCTATCCATCTCTCCCTCTTTCTCTCTCTCTCTCTATCTCTCTCCTCTCTACCTATCTTTATTTATTTTCATACAGTGTCTGTTTTATGTCATTTTCATTCACGTGGGCTTGTGGTTGTTGTAGTTTTATAGCTCTGTTGTAGTTTTATGTGGGGCTGTTTTGCTGGTTTTAAAATCACCAGCAGTAGCAGCAGCAGCTCAGATGAATGGCGCTGGGCTCCTCTGAACGGTTGGCCCCGGGGACCCTGCATGCCCCAGTGTCCGTGCTGCTGTCTCCTGTCACACTGTGTACCCCGGGAAGGAAAACAGTGACCCTCGTCCAGATGGCTGAATTACTTTAGAGTCACACAGGTCACCCCCCCTTGTATTAGGCTCCGGATGCTTAACTCCCCAAGGGAGGGAGGGAAGAAGAGGGGAGGGGAGGGGAGGGAGGGAGAGAGATGGAGAGAGGGCAAGGAGAGGGATGGAGGGGAGAGGAAGGGAAGGAAGGGAGAGAGGGAGGGAGGGAGAGAGAGGGAGGGAGGGAGAGAGAGGGAGAGAGGGCAAGGAGAGGGATGGAGGGGAGAGGAAGGGGAGGAAGGGAGAGAGGGAGGGAGGGAGAGAGAGGGAGGGAGGGAGAGAGAGGGAGGGGGGAGAGAGGGAGAGGATTTTTAGTTTATTATACAGCCGAGCGCCTCGCACTTACAATCGCACACACACACACCACACAAACATTTTCTATTCAGGAATAAACAAGCATAAGGTAACACACAAATATAACAGCAGCTTGGACAAAGAAAGTACAAAAAAAAAAAAGAAACCGCGAACCACTCAGCTGGGATGTCATATCAGAGGAGCCACAGCACAAGTGTTTATACGGAGTACTTAGGGCGGCTCACCTCAGAGGCCCCCTCTCAGCCACCTCGCTCAAAGGGACCAGTGG
>NC_044070.1:17041103-17048603 GCF_902167405.1 Gadus morhua | reverse complement strand
ACACACACGGACACACACGGACACACACACATAGAAAATACCTCCAGTCGGGAAACAGCCTTGTAAAACACAAAGGGGAGGTTGTGTGATTTCGCAGGGGTGTTAAAGTAACGGCTTTACAAATGATCTGGATGCACAGTCGAGGAGCAGAAGAGTTGGATGTGTTGTTGATGGCTCTGAGCCCTTGTTTTCGATCGCTGCTCCGGCCTTTGGACGAACGATTGCGGTGAAAGAGATGGCTTACAATGGATGAGACGGTTGCCCTTACTGTCAACACCGTCACAGGATGTTAGTTTATCGCTAATTGATTCCGAGTGCACGCCGTGCGTGATGATGTACGTACCCTAGTGTAAGCAACCTCGATTGCCAACTTCATCTCAGCTTTTTGATTTCATAAGCACATATCGTCGATGGCTTATAGATCGCTCGGAGGCGCTGTGCAAAGGAGGAAAGAGGAGCGAGAAGGAACGGGGGGGCTGAGGAGACTAAAAGAGATTTAAGGGGGTGGAGGAGGACGGTAAAGGGTAGAGAGACAGAGAGCCTGACAAGTTGTAATGAGTCAGGGGAAAGGAGGTGAAGGGGGGGCTTTAAGGTGAGCGATGTGGGGAAGGTGCGGGCAGAGGCTTTGCCTTGTCTTTGTCTCCTGATGGATTGAGTGTCAGAGGACCAGCTTGGTGTGGGGAATCATGGAATATCATCGCACGCCGAGAGCTTTGACCCACACGAGGACCCCCGCCCGTACACACACACTGAAGCCAGAGACCATCTCAGACCCCCGCACACTCGACCACGCTATCTCCGTGAGCTGTCACCTGGCCGGCTCTGCTGTCAGGATGAATGACTTTGAGGCGTGTATGTATGAGGCAGAGAGATACGTATGTTTCTTTCAGTGTGCTCGGATGACGACTGGACAGTTTTGGACCCTTTTGCTTATTTCTACTTAGTATATTGACATATTTAAATGTACGCCAAAAGAAAAGTATGTGTGTGTGTGTGCGAGCATACGTGTGTGCGTAGAAATATACACAAGCTTAGAAATATACATAGATGTGTGTAAAGTAAGTGTGAGGGTATGCGCGTGTGACTGTGTTTAAGGATCTTTATCCGCCTTCCCCTTGTGATTACCACGTCACCCTGTTATCCCGATGGGGTTGAATACTAAAACGGTTTCTTTTGATGAGGAGATGTGTGCGGTGCGATGGAAACTTCACGTGGTGCCGAGGCACAGACGCTCGCTCTCGGTGTGATCATCAAGACGATCTTAAATGAGAATCCTTTAATCATCAGCGAATTAGCGCATTTATGCCCCTCTTTGAAATGATCACGCAGGGCTTAATCATGGAGCAACCTCCCCCGTCCCCGACGACAACAACAACAACAACAACAACAACAACCGCATCAAAGTTGCAATGGTAAATCAAACCTTTGGTATTTGAACAGACAGAAAGAGAGACACACAAACACAGCAGCAGCACACAGTGTAGCCTCCTCAGCCGCAGTGGCTTGACTGTTTCTGATTAGATCTCGGAAAGGCATTGCTCCTTCTATAAAGACGATAACTATTATGAATAAATGCAAAAAATATAGAAAATGGGAATGGAGGCGGGATTCATAGGGGTGATCAGAGGCTCGATATATAGACAAAAAAAAGAAGCAGAGGGATCGGGTGGTGAGGATAATGGCTGGGGTAGATACCAGCCAGTTTGAGTTTGCATCGTAGATTTCTTTTCAGTTCCTTTTTTCTTTTAAAGAAAAAAAAGTAATAAGAAAGGAGGTTTCCAAGGGCGAAGAGTTTCTCTGAGAGATTGTGGCGGTGATAGAGGGATAGCGAAACGCTGCCATTCAGAGCCGACTAGTGTATGGAAGAGAGGGATTGTTAAGTATATGTGTTCCCCTCCCGGGCCACTGGCCTGGTCCCCAGATGCATCTGCCTGCGGACTTCATCTGTCAACGCAAGAAAGGTGCTGAGGGAGAGAGAGGGAGAGAGGGACAGAGGGAGAGAGAGAGACAGAGTCACATAGAGAGAGAGACAGAGAGAGAGAGCGAGACAGAGGGAGAGGGAGAGAGAGAGAGAGAGGGGAAGGGAGAGAGAGGAAGGGAGAGAGAGGAAGGGAGAGAGAGGAAGGGAGAAGGTGAATTTGAAAATAGTGTCATGTTGGAATATAAAGAGGTGAGACACACCGGATTCGCAAGAAACAAAATGGAAACATGAGAGATTTGATTTTGTTCAAGGGTGCGGGGATCAGTCAAGGGAAAAGGATGGAGGGGGAGGAAGGGAGGGAGGGAGAGGGAGGAAGGAAGGGATAGAGAGAGGAGATTGAGGAGAAAACCATCAACGGATGAATGGATTTGAGTCTGGCAGTAGTGGAATACTTCTTCATGTTCTCTACTCATTGTTTTCTAGCAGTGGTCCGGCACACACACACACACACACACACACACACACACACACACACACACACACACACACACACACACACACACACACACACACAGACATGCACAAGCGCGCACAATCAAAGGTGAGAGCCTAATAAAGGCCCCTCATGAAAGCCCTCTGTGTGTGTGTGTTCATGCATGAATATGTATGCGGTTTGTCTGCGATTGAGCATGTGTCTGAGTGTATGTCTGTGTGCGCATGAGTCGGGGGGGGGGGGGGGGGGGGAACAACTCTGTTTAACTCGAGACAATGCCGTCTTAGTTCTCGAGTGTGAAAGCACACACTGGAGGTGCGGTTTGGTCTTAACCGCGAGCAGTGAATAATAACCAGACTCCAGTCCATCCTTCAATATTGCCCTTTATTTTCCCCCAAGATAAATCCTTAAGCGGGCCCCCCCAAGTGTTCTTAAGCCCCCCCTCCCACCCCCCTCCGCCCGCCTGGTTGCTCACACGCGTAGCTTCCCCGTGAACACTCCACACATTAAGCCCCTGCCTGATTACCATCTACAGTAGCGAGTGAGCTGCGTGCGTGAGGAACCAGCGATTGAGAGCTCCAAACCGCTATTGTGTCTGGCGACGGGAGTTTTATTTCAAAGGCCCTGCGTGTTATGGAACATCACGAACGTCTCCGCAGTCAATTAGAAGTCTAGCCAGGTATTGGCCCTCCCCTCGCCTCCCGCAATAGAGGGGTATCGGTTGCCGGGTGAGACGATGAGGTAATTCTAGTGTTATAGTGCCTTGAGTGTTTAGGTTTTTCCCTCGCCGTTCTACCGCTCTGGGTCTATTGAGTTACAGGAGTCCCCTGGGAACTGTGTTGCGTTTAGGAGATAGCTCTGCCTGTTCGCCCTCGTGCCTCTGCTGCTGCGCTTCCCAGGTGAGGCCTTGGGGGGATTCTTATGAGCGTGTGTGTGTGTGTGTGTGTGTGTGTTTAGTTTTTTTTATCCTCTTCTGCCTTGCAGAAGGTTTATTCAACTATAACAAGCACAGGCAAGCGTAGCGCCAATCACACACGCACGCACGCACGCATGCACATACAGACGCACACACACACACACACACACACACACACACACACACACACACACACACACACACGCACAAATACACACACACCCTGTGCAGTTGATAAACCTTTCAACTTCTTAGGAGTCTCATATTTGAGAGAAGTGCTAGAAAAACAGTTTGACGGATAGGGAGAGGCAGAAAGAAAGACAGACACAGTGAGGCCGGCCTACAGACAGACAGAAAGGCAACTAGACAGACAGAGTTGGACCGTAACGAAGTAGGCTGGATGACAAAACTCCCAGCGTCAGAGGTGCCATATGTGACAGCCGTGCAGGGGGAGGACTAGAAGTACATCACCTGACAGAGGAAAACCCCCACACACACACACACACACACACACACACACACACACACACACACACACACACACACACACACACACACACACACACACACACATAAAGGCAGACCGCCTGCCAGGGAGACAAACGGAGAGAGATACACACTAGAGAGTCTTGGAAAAACAATAAAGACAGCAAGGCACACACGCAGAGAGGTTGCCCCCTCAACAGTGCCGCCTGGGTTCCAGGAGGTAGATGTATTTATAGTGTTTGTTGCTCGTGCAGTGCTGTTATTTTTTTAAATGGGCGTAAGCATGCCTCTCAGAGGTCGCCCGCCAAGCCTAGCCCAGCCCAAAGTACACTTCTCCGGTTCCACCACCAGACTCTGTGACAGGAGGCCTTAGCGCCGCGTTTTCTCTCTCTCTCTCTCTCTCTCTCTCTCTCTCTCTCTCTCTCTCTCTCTCTCTCTCTCTCTCTCTCTCTCTCTCTCTCTCGCTCTCCATCGCTATCTCTCCCCCCCCCCTCTCTGTTCCAGCCCTCCCCGTCGACCTCACTCTACGCCCGACCCCCGGCTCTACATCCGTCATCGATTCGGTTGACGTAAAAAAAAACAAAAAAAAACGCACCACCCAACCCGCATCATTTAACTCTGCGCACCTCTGCTGTCGCGTTAGCAGAAACGACGCAACAACAGAAACGACACGACAAACAGAAACAGCGTTCCGTTTGACCTCCTCCGCATGACATTCCAAGCAATCAGCCGAGGTTGCCGCGTTGAAAAATACATTTTCTGTTTCCCCCGCAAAAAAAAAAATCTGCTTGATTAATCGCCCCGGCAGGGGACACCTTGTTTGCATAGTGATGACCGCGTGGTTTCAGGAGCGCAGGAAGACAGGCTCACGTAGCGCCCTGGAGCAAGGCCCCTCTGGGTGAGGGTCCTCCACACACAGCGGTCCCCTGTCCACCTGCCGGGACACCGGGACGCTTTTGTTGCACAGTGATGCCTCTAAAAATAGACACACGTACACACAGATTCCCCCCCCCTCCCCAACACCATCTCCTCTGCCCCCAGCAGCACCAGACACTAAGGCTGCCTTCTCTCTTATCCTCTCTGCCTCGGTGTCTGTACCGTCGGGTTCCCTTGCGAGCCCTGACAGGCTTTGCTGGTTTAAGGCGCCTGCTATAGGGGCGAGGAAGAGCAACAATTATGTGTTTTCTTTTTTTCTCTCTCCCCCTATGGACTGTGAGCTGCCATTTTTCCACCCTAGTTTAAAATAGGCATAAGGACAAGGGGGGGGGGGGGGGGGATTTCCATTGTTTTTGCCCTTTTGTTGTCATCTCTAAGTATCCAGGTCCCTGGGAATCGTTGCTAAGGGCCAATGGCCGACTGAGGTAATCCTTTTGGTTCATGTTTCAGGATGCGTCTTCTTAAGGGTGGCTTGGGTGGTACATTGGACAAGGAAGTGCAAATGTATAATTATATTTATATCTAAGCCCCGTACCTTCCTCCAACCATACACACACACACACACACACACACACACACACACACACACACACACAGACACACACACACACACACACACACACACACACACACACACACACACACACACACAGACACACACGCTTTCGTTCCACTGTGTGCAACCACCCGTCAGGATGCAGGGTATGCGCAGCGCAAGCCTTCTGTAACCTGTCATTGTCCTCATTGGAGCTGAACACACAAACAAACGCACACACACACACACGTAAACACACACTCAACGCACCCTCCATCCACCTTCATGCATGTGAGCTCCCCCTCCTCCCTGATATCCATGGTGATTCTGTTACAGATGAGATAATAATAGTTATTGTCGGCTTAACTTTTTCTTTTCTTTCGGTGTTTGCTTGCCCTCTTTTTAACTCTTCCCTGCTTATGTCTCCTGTGTCTCTTTGTGGAGCTGTGACATTCAGCCAAATGAGAACCCTATCAAATAATGGTTGTTTTCTTTTAAATACTGTGACCCTGTGTGTGTGTGTGTGTGTGTGTGTGTGTGTGTGTGTGTGTGTGTGTGTGTGTGTGTGTGTGTGTGTGTGTGTGTGTGTGTGTGTGTGTGTGTGTGTGTGAGTGTGTGTGTGTGTCATGGCCCAACAGTTATAATGAGAGTGCGGGCGTATGTGTGTGTGCACGTCTGACACTTAATCAAAGCAGTGAATCTTGGGAGCATAATTAACACCAAGACAGCATAAAGGTGCTTAATTGGAACGTGTGTGTGTGTGTGTGTGTGTGTGTGTGTGTGTGTGTGTGTGTGTGTGTGTGTGTGTGTGTGTGTGTGTGTGTGTGTGTGTGTGTGTGTGTGTGTGTGTGTGTGTGTGTGCACAAGGCTTGCCATTGTTTGAAAGCTAGCAAAACTGTTCTGATTTCTCTGCCTGAGTAATTAGACTTTGTAGTAGAGTGTGAATGTCAGTCCGATTCCATGTCTGTTTCCACTCATGCTCTCTCTCTCTCTCTCTCTCTCTCTCTCTCTCTCTCTCTCTCTCTCTCTCTCTCAGACTCTCTCTCTCAGACTCTCTCTCTTCGTCTCTCTCTTCGTCTCTCTGTCTCTCTACCTCTCTCAATTGATCCGTTGCTCCGTGACATAAGACACAAATCAAATGCAGACACACACACAAACATCGCACACACATACACACACACACACACACAGACACACGCATATTTATGACACCCTATCGCACAAAATGGAATGTAACCCGGTGTTGAGGATTTATGCTGTGACTCTCAAATCAGCCAGATGTGAAGGGAGCGAGTGCATCGCGTATTGCATATTTCCCAACACCGGAACCGTGGCCAAGATTGATGCTCATGGAATAGGGCAGAGTGTCCCAGATTAATGTCGGCAAGCAGTGTGTGAGCTACAAAATATGGGCAGAAACGAAAAGTATCGCACACCTGGAAACCAGATGTGTACCATAACCCCTCCCACTAACACACACACACACACACACACACACACACCAGACACACCAGACACACACACACACACACACACACACACACACACACACACACACACACACACACACACACATACACATCAGACACACCAGACACACACACACACACACCAGCCTGCTGCCGGTGTCGCGGGCAGGAGAAAAAGAAACGTAGTCGTCATCACTATATGAGAGGGCGGGGGGGCCTCATTAAGTCATTATTTATTTGCTTTGTGCTGTTTTATCACCTCCAGACGCACTTACATCGCCCAGACGCCCACACTCCCGCGGGCCCCCAGAAGAATGACTCGCTTGTATGGGCGACGGGGGGGTCCTCTGGCCGTCGCAAAAAAGTGCAGACCTCGGCAGTCTGGACCCCCCCCTTACACCCCCTCGTTTTTTTTAATATGTTTTATCAAGTACACATTTCCTCTGCCTGGATTGTTAGAACCGCATCGTTTTTTCCCTGTGTGTGTTAACATAAGGTCTACGGGGTGAACCCGTGTATCGTTGGTTCTGGTGTCGGGGAGTTTGCGGTGCCAAAACAGGAGAAAGGGAGCCGTCGGGATGTTTTCTTTAACGGGCAATTTCCCCCTTTACAATGGCGGTGTGTTTGCCGGTCAAAGCCTTTAAAAGTTTCACTCGACCTATTAGCCAATTTAGTCTACTCTCTCCCCCCCCTTGTACAACAATTCCCAGAAAATCGCAATTACTACCTACGTGCTGTCTGTTT
>NC_044070.1:17028603-17036103 GCF_902167405.1 Gadus morhua | reverse complement strand
TCTTGTCTCTCTCGTCTATCTTCTCTCTATGCCTATGTCTATGAAGTGTATAGGAACGCTTCTCTAATGCCCACACATGGAGATTAGCCCTGGTGCTTTTTGAAGATGTCTCACATTGACGGGACTTAAAGAAATCCTGCACTGCCTGCCGCTGATAAACCCTACAATGATCGGCGAAGCAGCGACTGCCACCCTTTGGTCTACAATCATGCAGAATTCTGTCCCGCCTCATTTGGAGCTGCGTAACACACACCGCCCAGCTCCCAATCCTCACCAGAGGAAAGAAAATGCAGTTTGACCCCAAAAGGGCAAAACTCTAATTTACCCACCTGCTTGGCACTTTGGCACCTCGCCCTCTAAATGTACCTCTCTGCTGACCTTCCTGTTGACATTTTGCAGAGCAGAACTCTCTACCTGCACACTCACACTAAACACGAGCCAGCCCGCTGGCTTGAAGTCGCTGGCTAATGAGCACAGGAGAAAGGATGGCTTGGCTGTTAGCTGTTAGCGCCCACCCACAGAATCAGGCGTTGACGATGATGTGGGCACGATAATGAAGGCGTCCGTTACCGAGTGTCATGTAAGGCTTCCTCACCAAATGGAAGTTTTGTGTTTTGACGTGAACGGGCCCATGTTAAGTGTCATTAATGGAGTAGGGAAAAAAACAAAACATTGTAGCTGTGTGTCATGAGCCATCACTTTCTCGCTCCCTCTTTCTCTCTCTCTTCTCTCTCTTTCTCTTTCCCGTTCCCTCTCTCTCGCGCTCTCTCTATCGTTCTTTCTCTCCTTCTTGCTAACGCTCTCTCTCTCTCTATCGTTCTGTCGTTCTATCTCCCTCTGTCTCTTGTTCGCTCTCTCGTTCTCTCTCGTTATCTCTCTCTCGTTCTCTCTCTCTCTCTCTCTCTCTCTCTCTCTCTCTCTCTCTCTCTCTCTCTCTCTCTCTCTCTCTCTCTCTCTCTGCAGGCATCAATAGGGGAGAGATTTTCTGGGTGAGGTACGGAGGTGTTGTGCTTTACACGTGTTCAGTGGCATTGGGAACAGGGAGAGGGATAAGGGAGCTGACCCAATTACCAAACCCAAAAAGTCAAGCAGCCACCATCCCTCAATGCGTAAAAAGTTAACCTACTTTGACGTACAATCCATCATTGAGGCGGCATTCCCTGCCATTCTGACTCACCTCTTCTTCTGTTTTTGTTTTTGGCTCGGATCGTCAACCGAGGTAAAACCGGGAAGTTAAACAAATAGGGAAACTCGAAGCGGAACCTTAGCGGTTGTTAAAAAGGTAAAGCAAGTCGTCTGTTTTGTCTCTAAGAGGCTCTGTTCCATCCGATGACCTGGCTTTTACTTATGCTGCTCTACTCACTGGGATCGGCTGGGAGAATGAATGACCTCATTGATTCAATAATGCATGGTGATATATTCAGCGGTACAGTAGGCTAATTGAATTTGCAGTCGGCAAGACCTGATGAGCTAATATGCTTCAACACTGCCTGTGTTGTGGGTTAACGCGTAATACTAATTATAATGACAATAATTACAGAGGGTATGAAGATAGTTTTATTTTTAACCTGCCCCCACATTATGGATTTGTTTAATGCCTCGATGCTGCGTGTCAGCATTTAAACTAGAGCTGTCAAGCGATTAAAATATTTAATCGTGATTAATCGCATTAATGTCATGGTTAACTCACGATTAATCGCGTTTAATCGCAAATTATTTTTCTATGCTAAATATCCCTTGATTTTTTTGTCCCATAATTCTTCTCATTTTAATTATCTTATCAACATGGTGAAGTGCATCGGCTTGCCTTGTGCAAATGATTTTTTATTGATAACAACATTGGCATATACTGATCAAAACAGGACGATACAAAAAAAGAGCCTATAGTGCAATTAAACGACTGCTTTGAACAAATGTCATTTGAACATAGCAGTCAGGCTACTGCTTCTATGTTTTGAGCCAGAGAAAAAAAGAAAAAAAAAAAAAAAAAATTGAAATAAAACAATTGCGTTAATCGCGCGTTAATTTTTTTAACGTCGTTAGAATTGGTTTGCGTTAACGCCGTTAATAACGCGTTTAACTGACAGCTCTAATTTAAACAAATACAATTTACCGTTTACGGGCAAAACTGGCGCTGTTGCAGAAAATTCCAACACACAATCCCAGCAGAACTCCAATCTGCACGCTTTTATATTGAATCCTTCAAATATTACGGGTCACTAATAAACCTGTAATAATGCTCCGTTACGTGTGGAATCTCAAAGACCAACGCAAGTGTTTGGGTTTCCTCCACCCTCCGCGCCCCATTCCCTGCCACGTAAATGAGCTAATTAGGCAGAAAACGTAATATATGGATTCGCTCACCGCAGAGGAAAACAGGATAATAAATCAGAGAATAACAGTGTCATCTTTCCACAAAGGTTGCAGCGCTACATTAAATATTCATGTTCGGGGGCTGGGGGGGGGGGGGGATGCGAGGGGGGGTGGGGGTATATGGGAGTCAGAATGTTTATCCTGTGTTGGTATTGGTTCCCTCCTGCAGTTGCGCTGGGATCCTTTTACCTCCACAGATGAACTGATTAGGCTGATTGAGGAGACTCTATTCCCTAAACACTCGCTTGGATGTGGAAGCGGGCCTGTGTGTGTGTGTGGCTGTTTCCCAATGTGAAGGCTGTGTGTGTGTGTGTGTGTGTGTGTGTGTGTGTGTGTGTGTGTGTGTGTGTGTGTGTGTGTGTGTGTGTGTGTGTGTGTGTGTGTGTGTGTGTTTGTGTGCCTGTGTGTTTGTGTGCCTGTGTGTTTGTGAGTCTTTGTACTATAATGGCTGTCTCTGTTATGTCTACATGGATAGTATCTAGTCGCCAGCCCCCCACACCCCCTCACCTCCAGTCCCTCTCAGACTCAGGGAATAAGTGGGTTGTGATAATAAATGGATGGATGTGTGGTTTCGATTGGATGGATGATTTGGTGGATGGATGGATGACTTGGTCACTGATGGATGGATGAATGATGGATGGAGGAGATGGAGGGAGGGGTTGATGATGGATACTGATTGATGCTCATTATATCGTTAGGGGAGTAGGCCTACGGTATTATTATGAAAGGGGCCCTCATTGTGTTGAGCTTGTCTTTTAAAACGGAGCGAAAGCTACTGATTATCTGGCAGCCGTTCACTGACGCGTGGATGCGCAATCCCCTGAACACACGGAATAGAGCTGTCACCTCGCACTTACCCTATCGCAGAGCGATACGAGTTCATTTCCCCCTGGGCCTCGCTCCCGCCTGTGGTCCAGCCAATCAAGCGTCAAACACGAAAACCGCAGCCATCCGAATTAAAGAGGGGGCCGTTCCCACAACACAGAGCAATAAAGACGGTGTGTGTGAAAGACAGCGGCTCCGGTGAACAGTTAATTTGGACGCTTCGGGTTCCTGCGTGTTGCTCTCGGGCCCCTCCCCCCCCCTCCCCCCGAGTCCCGGCAGCGCTCGGTGGAATCCCACCGCCAGCCGCTGGCTGCGTGCCGCGCATCGGGTCTAAAAGTGTCTTTAAGTCTCCGGCTCTCTCTCTCTTGTGTTTCTGAAGTGGGATACGTGTCAAGGCCGACTTGTCCGTTCCCATCTGTGAAACCTAATCCACTCCTCCACACAACCCCTACACACACACACACACACGCATACACATGCACACACGCACACGCCCACATGCACACGCACACACACACACCCTGCTCTGAGATCAGAGGAGGAGGGAGTGAAGCAATGTGACAGAGACACAGGCGAGAGATGAGGAGAACCAGTGCAGATTGACGGACAGAGAGAGAAAACAGAGGGTGGGATTTAGAGGGACACATCTGTTTTGGACTGGTTTGACTGACAGAGCTTAGGGTGCCTCTAGGCCCGGCCGCCGTTCCCTGGGATGAAGCCTATCCAAGGAGACACAGCTCCGGCCCTGAAGATGCACAGCGACGTGTGCAACTTCGCCGCACCACACTGCGCTTCTCGATGCCTTTCCTCATTAATTGCATCGCATTTCGCAGCTTTCCAGTCCTAACTTGTTCAGCGAGATGGTACCCAGAGTCTGCCCGCTCTTCCGCAGATGCACGCGCACGCACGCACGCACACACACACACATAAACACACAGACACGTGCGCACACACATACAGACGCGCTCGCACACTCACACGCACGCACGCACTCACACACACATACACAGGGGCATACCCACGCATAGTACAGTCATGCGCGCCGCACACACACATACACACACACGGCATACACACACATACAGAGGTGCGTGCACACACACTCACACAAATGGCGTGCACTGACGTATGCGCTGGGGTGATTAATTGGTTCCAGTGGATCCAAGAGCTAATTTACTCTCCCTCCTGCCACAGCTCCGTAAGAGAGCCAAACTCCAGGCAGCTGCATATGGATCCTGTCCCACCTGTGTGTGTGTGTGTGTGTGTGTGTGTGTGTGTGTGTGTGTGTGTGTGTGTGTGTGTGTGTGTGTGTGTGTGTGTGTGTGTGTGTGTGTGTGTGTGTGTGTGTGGGGGGGGTGTATGTGTGTGTGTGTGTGGGTGTGTTTCTGCTTAATAGAAGCTTGCTGTGTTTTTCCCTCTCGAAAAAAGAGCGGCCTGTTGTTATTGTATGTACCGATTTTCTGTGGATATAATTACGAGGAACGTCTGAACTGGGAATAACCAGCCTTGTTATCTGTTGACTGAAAAAAACAGGAGAAAAAAAGAACACATCTGGAAGATGGATTATTCTTCCTCTTTCCTTCCACCTTCTCCTCTTCCTCCTCCTCCTCCTTCTGCACCTCCTGTTGGTTTTGAACAGCAGTGCTTTTGGTGTCTTAAAGCCACCAGCCGAAAGGGCTAAAACTCTCAGCTTAGAGGCAGGGAGATAAAAATAGTCTGTTTACACTTTACAGACAAGAGCAATGTCTTCTTCCTTTACAGCTGGCTTTCATGCAAATTGAGCCTGACAGTGTGGGGAAACGTGTATAAAACTTTATTTTGTGCCACTAATGTTGATTGATGTTGAGCCCAAAACCGTATATGTGGCGGAAAAGTGCAATTAAGGCGAGCCACAACAAGCTAAAGTGGCCCTTTTCTACGTGTTGCGTTTATTTTACTGGATATATGCGCTTCGTGACTGTTATTTTGATAAAATGCTCAATTAAAAAATGTCAATCGTGACAGAGTGTGTGATTATGTGTCTTTCACGAAAGGAACAATTCGTTTTTTTATTCAAAATGAGAGCCTGCCTTTTTCAATACATGAACGCGCTGAATGGTGGTTAGCCTCAACGCTAAAACGCATCACCATTGATCTTCATTCATGCTCTTTGGCTTCTCTGTCTCTACTGCTGAGGTGGAGAAGGTCCAATGTAGTGAATGGAAGGACGTTCTTTGACTAGAAACAGCTTTTGTAGAAAGCTAGGTAAATATTACACAATGGTAAACATGTTGTTTTTAATCGCTTTATACACATCCTCAATGTAAGAGCTTGAAACTAACATATAGTTATATTGCAGTTATATTCATACTACAACAGAGTTTACGTGGAGATGGTTCGATACGGATACTTCGCGTCATTTACTAGCGTAAATGATTTCCTCTCAAGTCTGAAATTCCAGAACAGAATTTGGGGGAGAGCTTCACTAAGTTTTTTTTTCTGCTATTTAAATATGGCATCCAAATGTGCTTTGCTATTTTTCTTTGTTCCCTTCTGGGAGAGGAACCCTGTTGACTGTTGTGAACATAAGAGTCTCGGTAGATCTATGATTTACCGAGGGTCAACAGTGTGTCAGTTCTGCTCCCATGGCAACCAATCAGTGCATCAGCTCTCATCTGTGTCAAATATGCTTTATATATATATATGAATATATAGTTAGATTAAGTGGAAAATTAAATAGATAGTCTGTGTGTGTTTGTGTGTGTGTGTGCTAATTAAATATTCATGCTTCATTCCCCATTCTGCAAGTGCTCTGACTCTATAATTTTGCTTTATTCCCTCCAAATATTTTTTGTCGAAATGCCTAGAAATTACAGTAGAGCTCCAAATACCAACCAAGCTGGATTTTAACCACAATTTTTAAAGCCATTTCTTTTTCATTTTTGCATTGTGTATTCACCCGAGTTACACAACTATTCTCGATAGATTGAGGGTAAACAAACCAATAACTCCCTTCTCTGTTCGTCTTACTTGACCTCAATTTCAAAGTCAAACAGTTAGGCCTGCTGCTTTTATAATATGAACGAAACAGAGACTACCTCCTCCTGGCTTTCAATAATTGTTGTATGTCTAGAAGCTCACATTCAGGTGCGTTAAGCAAACATGCAGGTGGCGGGAACGAAGACAAGGTCAGACTGGAAATTGCTTTTCCGACATGTTGGCTGAGAACGTAGAGGGTGGCGCTCTCTTCGCTGGCATGATGTCACTCTTTCTCCACATACCGTGTGTATGTGTGTGTGTGCGGGTGTCATTATAGCCTTATTTCTCCCAAGATTACATATTGGAAGCACACACACGTACACACGCACACGCACACACATACACGCACACAAACACACACTGAGGTGGGTTGTTGTGGACATGCACGCACGGACACACATGCACACACACACACACACACACACACACACACACACACACACACACACACACACACACACACACACACACACACACACACACACACCGCACGGTAGATACAGAATGAGGTGGGTAAAAATAACTTCATGATTTGTGAACCTCTGGAGAGTTAGGGTGGGACAATCCTGAAATTGCTGGGTGGTTATGCCTGTGCCTGTGCGTGTGCGTGTGTGCGCGTGTGTGTCTGTGTCTGTCCCAGATTCAAACCAAGGTTGAGGTTTGAGGCCGAGGCTGCGACCAGGCAGCCCTGTCAGCGTTGGCTCTTTAACAAATACAACAACCTCCCCTCAATACATCTCCGGGCCCCTTCGGCTCCTGCCACCAGATGTATTGTTTCTCAGGCCGGCACAAAATATACACACAAGAATCACAAAAAAGCCTCAAGCAAGAGCACAGCCATTACTCAAGAGTTGTTTGGATACGATGTTACCTGGAAGGACGCTGCCCCTCCCCTGGTCTCTTCGCTGGGTGTGTTGTGACTCACTTTGTGCCAATGCAGCGGCAGTCCTTCTGTTTACTCAGTCACCTGTGAGCCCCCTCTTGTCTTCCTTCTTGTCTCCTTCTTCATCTCTCTGTATATGCTTCACCATTTTCTCTCTTTCTCTCTCTCTCTCTCTCCTCCTCACCCTCTCTCTCCTTTACTTTATTTTTTCTCTCTTTTTCTCCTTCCTTCACCCTCTCCCTCCTTCCCTTTATTTTTCTCTCGTTCCCTCTTCCACCTCTCCCCCTCTCTCTCCTTCCCTTCCTTTTCTCTCTTTCGCTCTCTCCTTCACCCTCTCTCTCCTTCCTTTCTCTTTCTCTCTCTATGCATCTACCTCTGTGTGTCTATGTGTGTGTCTCTCT
>NC_044070.1:16976103-17023603 GCF_902167405.1 Gadus morhua | reverse complement strand
GTAGCTTCGGTTTGAGGTTAGGTGGGAGTGCAAATACCGTTTCTGGGGTAAGCGACCAGAGAATCAGATGATCTGAACATCTTTATTTAACAACAACCATAACCTTCAGGTTTGTCTTCATACCAATTACTTTTACAGTTATTCCACAAACAGCATATCTTTTTATGGCATGTATTTTTCTGCGTTGCAGCTTCAGTCTGAGAAACAATTGGCATGGTAGTGAAATGCAGAATCATCTAATATTAGTTCAAGTACAGTATGAAACTTGTCTTTAATTCTGTATACAATAGTAACAGGGTCAGACTGGGACCGAAAAATGACCCGGGACAGATCACACCCGCTGCACACCGTACATAAATACATATATTTAAATGTTTGAATTCAAGCGTTGCTTGCACCTGGTCATTTTATTGCTGCATGCCTACAAGGGAAACAACTCATTTGCATGTAATACCTGGTTGACGGTAACTGTATTGTGCAGTGGCATTGCGGACCCTGTCCTAGTCTCAGCGTCACCCGAAGCAGTGGTCATGTTGAGAGCAGATGCATAAGACCGCTAACGACACCATTGCATTTGATCAGACATTCATTATTCAAAACCATGTTGTGCTGATCTTGCCCTCATCTTTTTCCCTAATTAAAATACAAGTAAGCTTGGCCTACAAATTGCAAACCTTAACCTAACTTGACTACTGCTACATCTGGTCTGCTGACAAGACTACTGACATAGCGCTGAGGCAGTCTACACATGGGTTATTTCTTTAGATTTAGTGACATTAGCTTGGCGAGCTTGTTGTTTCGTCTTTTATTTGTAGAGGTCAAGGAAACATAGAAAAAACGAAATCTCAATGTGGCCCGATTCCTCCCAGAGCATTCACAAGTTGACACGGACGTCTAGGCGAAACCCAAAAGACGACAACCTACTTCAGTAGCGTTCTTTAAAACAGCCGGACAAGTAAATTGTTCAAAAGTTGGGTTGGGTTGGGCGCCCCGGCCACCCTCCCTAGAATGCTTATGGATCGCTCCGTGGCCAGACACAAATTGATTCAAAGCAAGGGAGTTTGCTGAAACTATTGTCAATTCAACGTATTCAACTTTCTTTGCATTCTGGGATGGCTAGGGCAGCCAATCACACACTGGTAAGGAAACACACTCTAGACTCTGTGCAGAGCGTGCTACTGGACAGTGGGAACTAGACCAGCCAGGAAGATTGCCAGAGGAAGTTGTTAATCGGCTTTTGCAAAGCAAATGATAATCCATTTATTAGATTTGGCAGACCTGTCCTGTCACTTCAAGAGGGCAGAGATGGTTCATTGTAGAACTGTTTACAATCATTTTCAGCTTAATTGCTCAATTGTTTAGTAGGAACAATCCAGTGGTTCCTTGCCATTGGCAGGGACATGCCCCTAGTGTCCATACTAAAACCTACACCCTTGTGCGTACACTGCACCCACACAGTAAACATTACATCGTGGCTCGTTTTAAACTTCTGCTAGTTTAAAACCTGAACAGGCACATTCTCACAGACACATTCTGATAAATACCGTAATTCATCTAACTGAACACAGACGTATGGCTTTCGTAGCGCCAAGGTTGCGACGAGAGGGTTACAGTTGACTGACTCACCGAATAACCAGCTAATTAACCGAGAACGAATAACTGTTTTTAACACCGTCAATTCCTTTCTCGAAGGGAAACAAATGTGAATTGAACTGGCAGCATGTGCACCGACAGGTTGAGTAAAGTGGAAAAATGTGGAAGCGTGGAGAAAAAGCCGAGTGAGTCTTATATAACATGAATAATGGAGGCATAAGCAAAGAATAACGATTGAGAGAGAGAGAAGGAAGGGAGGCGAGGCAGGGAAGGGGGGAGGAGAGAGAGAGAGAGAGAGAGAGAGAGAGAGAGAGAGAGAGAGAGAGAGAGAGAGAGAGAGAGAGAGAGAGAGAGAGAGACAGAGAGACAGAGAGAGAGAGAGAGAGAGAGAGAGAGACAGAGAGAGAGAGAGAGAGAGAGAGAGAGAGAGAGAATGGCATTGGAGGCCGCCTGCCTTCCTTCTGGATTGCAGGTGTTTTTCATTACTGTATTGCTGTGAAATGCGTGCAGCTCCATATGGCGGCCAGTGCGTTCGCTCTATTGAATATGAACGGCTGTCAAAGAATCCGGGGAGCTTGAAACGTATTCATGTCCATAGAGAATAAACTTTGCGTTTAAATGTGAAAACCGGTTATTGTTACTGGAATATACAGTAACAATAAATAAAGCATTCAACCTTAAAAAGTCAATTATGTAGTTCCAACCTTACAACATATTAGAATTCGTTTTTCAACATGGGTAAAATTATGTGTATGTGTCAGAAACTACAGACATCCATCAATCAAAATAAAGCCTTTTTTCCTTTTACTTGGCCCTATATATATATTGGTATCTATTTTTCGGCCTATCTTTATTTTGCAGGTCGGTCAATCATGGTGAAAAGCAATGTGCAATAACATTAGCCACCACAGAGGCTTTTATAAAGTCGCACATGTTTAAAAAGTCTCGATTGAGCTTTTTTTCGTCTTTCCTCGAGAGGATCCGGGACATAGTGGAGATAAGGAATTGCACAAGTGAATCTGTCCCTAAATGAATGAAAGTTAAGTTATTGGTTTGAGTAAGTAATTTCTTGTTATTACAAATGACAGTGCTGGGAAACATCAGATCCGCTAAAAGGGAGGTTTCAGGGAAAGGTCCAGCGATCTTTAGGCTTCAGTCTCGAAAGTGAATCCTCTGAGTCTCTGCTTTTACAACAGCCACACTACACAGCGGAATTGGTCCATCAGGATTGTGTCTCTCTTGTAGGGTGAGAAATTTTTCGGTCACACACACACACACACCCACACGTAGACACGAACGCACGTGCGCACACACACACACACACACACACACACACACACACACACACACGTTCAAGGTAAATAGGGGAATACAGCACTGTGTGTGAATTATGAGCCAGGGGTCAAAGGTGAAAGACAGGGTTGGGGGGTCAGTGTTGAACTTGTGGGAGTCCCAGCAGCAGCTGTATGTCAATGTAGCTCCCATGGCTATCTCGTTCCCTCTCCTCTGACAAACCCCACCTCTCCCACTGTCGCACCTTTCTCTCTCTCTTTCTCCGTTCAACCCAGCGTTTTTAAGAGATTCATTCATTAATTTGCTGCTTTGGTGCTTGTGTCTACACAGGGATGCTTTACTTACTGTATTAATGTATAACACTGCTTGGGTCAAATCAAGTGTGAAATTGGATGTTTGTTTCCTAAAATTGTTCGTTCTCTCCCTCTCTCTCCCTCTCTCTCTCTCTCTCTCTCTCTCTCTCTAGGTGTGTTGTCTCTGTGATGCTCTTAGCCCCCTGAGGCCAGAGGAGAAGTGAGTCAGGCCCAGCCCTCCCCCCTTCATGGGACACCCCCTTACCCAGCATGCACTGCTGCTCCTGCAGTGCATGCTGGTCCTGCGACCAGGAGGCGTGGCGGGTCGGAGAGGGCCGGTTCTGCTGCCCGAGTCTCCCTGTTATAAAACCGAGCACCCTCTGGTGCCACACTCAGGTGGGTGACACACTACACACGCACGCACGCACATCATCATCATCACATGAACACACACACATACACATTCACATGAACACACACACACATACACACACACACACAAAAACACAAACACGCACAGATCTTCACATGAACACATACACACACACTCAGACAAAGACAAATACACACACACACACACACACACACACACACACACCTTCATATGAACACACACACATACATCTTCACATGAACACACGCACAAACATCTTCGAATGAGCACACACTAAATACTAGCAGAGCTTACTTTGCGTGGTACCGACTCTTACTCAAGGTGAAATATGAAAACAATGACAGATCAAAATCTGAATGTTGATTTATTTTATGCTAATGTTTTGGGGGTTTGCTGTTTTCGTTGTCTTTTTTTATACTTTACAAGGTCTCACTTGAAAACTGTCTTTTATCTATGTTAATCTGCCTTCTTGTACATGCGGACGCCCACAACAAACACCTACACCCACAAATTCACACACCTACAGACAATACTAACACACACACAAACACACAAACCCAAATGCACACAATAACTCACACACACACAAATGCACAGACAAACACACACAGGCACGCATGCACGCACCCTCACAGACAATACTCACACATACACACACACACACACACACACAAGACCACACACCCACAGAGACAAAACTCACAAACACACCAACACACCACATACACACACACACACACACCAACAATGGGCATAAAGGGGCATATTTTATTTTATGCATATCTTACAAGCCCCCCTGTTACAGCTTCCCTTTGTGTTGTACACTGCTGCTCGTACAGAAGAACTCCACTGTAATGACACGTGGCTGCTCCCACAAAGCCCCAGCGAGCTGCTTCCATCTCAGCAGAGCCCCGGGCAGATCACCCCTTAGAAACTCTGTCTCCACGGGTAATTCACTGGAGCTATACCAAGGTCATGGGAGACAAAAACGCACATCCACCCGCGACACCTATGGAGTAGGAGTCTGATGGCAAGCTTCCTCCCTTTTGCTCAAGCTCGCTCTATTCTTTTTGATTCTATTGCTCACTCACTCACGCACACACAAACATGCACACACACACACACACACTCTCGCTTTCCATAACTTTGTCTTTCTCTCTCCTTCGCAAACGCTCTCTCTCTCTCTCTCTCTCTCTCTCTCTCTCTCTCTCTCTCTCTCTCTCTCTCTCTCTCTCTCTCTCTCTCTCTCTCTCTCTCTCATGCAGCCTATTGATCCGAGGTTGAGCGCCTCTCTAACTGCCCATAGTTAACTCGACATGCTCTCTCCATGGCGGGTGAGGGGCTGAGGGGGGGGGGGGAGGGGGTCAAACCGTAGCAAGGTGTTTCCATAGATACCTTCAGGTGTAGGAGTTATCGTAGTGACCCTGAAGTAGACCCTTTGTTTAATTCTTCCCTTCATCTCGCTAAACCGGGGCCTGTCATCGTGGTGGATCGGCCGCGATGTGGCCTTGGCCGGCCGCTCTTGTTGCTCACTGTGATGAGGAAGTGTTATGGAGGAAACATCGGTGGTAAATCCATTTTATGGACACGGTTCTGCCTTATAAAGTCAGGCCGGCGGGCAAAGCCACCCTCTATGAATCGAGTCGGGGCGTAGGGATTCTGAAGGCAGCAATATCAATATACGCTATACACTGATATGAATTGGATGATAAAGTTACGGGGCTAAACCATCCCTTACTTTTATTCCGACACGCCTTATTTTATTTATCGGCGAATATTCAAAGGACATCGTTTTTTTACGCTGTTTTCCAAAACGGCTCCCGCGGCTATTTAATGAAGCTCCTCTTTCTCTTTAGAGGCATCCTTAAGCCCCGTAAAGAACGCCGTGGCACTGATAGCATTCTCTCCCAGCCGTTTGAGGACAGGGTAGCCCAGGGCTGCTGCCACGCGCAACAACACTGCACCCACTGTCATATTACAGTCCTCAATTATCTTCAATGAGCATCAAACTGTACAACTCTGTCAACATCTACGTTTTAATTTATTTATATCCGTTTTATACGAACCAGGGCTCAAACAGAGAGCGGGTGCGCCCGCGCAGGGCTTGAGAGGGGCCCAGTTTTATTAAAAAGCTATTACGGTTCTCTTTGTGAGTCAGCCGTGCTGCGTGCGCGACAGATTAATCCCCGGTTGAGGAGGATGCGCTCTGGCCGTTGTTGTGGATCCTTCTTTCTTCAAGGATGTGAAGGAAGAATGCAAGCCTGTTAAATATACCCCGAGCTTGCTCATCTGCGTTCATCACGGGCGAGCCGAGCCCAGCTGTTAACTCCTGCTGTCAGGTTGCACCTTGGACACCGGGGACGCCTGTACTTATGCCTGACTAGAAGTCGGCGAGTCGACCTCAAGAGAGTTGTCAGAACTGCTGTGGAACGCGGCTACTTCCGCAGGGTATGTCGGCCCGCCAACGTGTGGGCCGGCGGGGTTTAACGACGCCAGCGGCAACGCTACTTGTGGTGCCTGCTTGAGCTGTCATACGAATGTGCTTAATCCCTTGCAGTCTCCGAGGCTCTTGCTTCGAACAACTGGTTCATCTTGAAATGAACGGGATGTTGCAGTCCGTATTTTACAGATACCAAGATGTCCACTTTTATGTTGTATTGTTGACCAATATAAGGCGGTGGTGCAATGGGCGGGCCGCAGGCAAAGGTTTGCCCATTTCGTCTGGGTCCCCTTGCACACAATTCCCGGATGCTGCGGTTTTCTTTGGTCTCAAAGCGGCCATTATGTCCGTGCGAACACAGCGTCCACGTTTTTCTTTGGTTCTCAGTAAAGCGGGGCCTTTTGGGTCAAGCCCAAGGTCCTTTCATGGGGCTTTGAAGTTCGGTCCGGCCAGAGGTTGGAGAGTGTGCAGCGGGAGTTGGAAGTCTCTGGTGGACAGCTGTGGCGGTTAAGGTCGGACAGAGGTTAGGAAAACATGGGACGGAGCACAGAGGGATCAGGGCTGTTATTGTGATCAGCTTTTGGAGAGGGAAAAAATCGGAGCTGCAGGCGGAGTTTGTGTGTGTGTGTGTGTGTGTGTGTGTGTGTGTGTGTGTGTGTGTGTGTGTGTGTGTGTGTGTGTGTGTGTGTGTGTGTGTGCGCGTTTGTGTGTGCGTGTGCGCGTGCGTGCGTGTGTGTGTGATGATGTACATTGCTAAGACACTTACAATGCCCCCATAAGTCCCCATCAAGACATGTGTCTTTTGGGGACAGGCTTAGGGCTTAAAACTGGCCTGGTGATTACTGGAAGCCAGCCTAAGAGTGGCTGTGCTTTCTCCTGTGGGTTGACTTGGGAAGGGAGTGACTTTCCCGGGTTTGACCTGCATTGTTAATGGTGGTTTGAAGGACTTGTGACCATGGTTATGCCCTGATGACTGTTTTCCTTCTGTGTTCTGGGAGGTTTCTGTGGATGGGAAACAAATATATGTATTGAAAAATACATTCATATTTCCTTCTGTGTCTTCAAGAAAGGGGAATATACCGCAACAGAGAATGTGTAAATGCCCGTAATTTTATATAAAATTCCCTCAATTCCATTATCAAACATTGCATCTCAACGAGACAATATGTTTTTATTATTCACTACCTATGGAAAATGACAACCCTTGGCCTGATTATCAGTTGCTTCAAAGTCTTCACAATTCCCTCGAGATAAAGAAATAACCTGATGATACATTTTCGCTGCCGAAGTGTGCACAATTGTACACCAAGGTGTAAACAATTTTGCAACTCAGTGATACAGCTTCTGTCCTATCCGCCACAGCGAACAGATCATTAGAGAGTGTAGTATAAAAAAAACACACGCACATGAACATATCACATTTTAAAAACTCAACTGATTACATCAGCTCTGTGAAACCATTAACTTGGTCCTTAGAAGCTAACTTAAAGTTTGTCCCTGTGGCGATGCCCACAGAATCCAATAGATCACAGAATACTCAACATTGGCATGCTTTGCGGATATTAGACAGCAATGCAACGAACATGCTGCATCTTAACATCCAGCACCAGCCTTTCTTGAAACGTCTGAAGTTTATGTGGCTCAGATTTCCCCCCACAACCTAGCGCAGAGGAAAGGCCTTAACGCCGCGTTGATTCTGTAAAAAAATAAAAGCACTCTCAAAAAGACACATAGATATAAATAGGGTTACACCATAAACGCTATTATTTGTGATTCCCCGGAGGGGCGGCTAACGACCAAAGCAAAAGCCCCTGTAAAAGAAGTCTCGCTCCTCTTAGCTTTGAAAACGTAAGCTTGCAGCAACATCAGCGGCCAAAGCCTTTTATGTGAAGGTAGGTCTTAACTGCCTCGCTTACCCCGGCCTTTCTTTTACGGCTCGCTCTCAATCCGAGGTGTTGTTTGGTTTCTCAACCACCGGGCCAAATCACTTCCTCAAATCTACTGACGCAAACGCCCGCCGACGTTCCCCTCCCCCCCTTTGCCGATTACGGTTGGACAGCGCTTGAGACTGAATGAGCTTTCTCTAGTTCCCTGACCCCCTTCCACCCCTCGATTGATTCCACATGTGGCCATTGTTGTGCCGCTGCCGGCCGGCGTGAGGGTGAATTCACTCGGCAGCTCAGGCGGCGTTGGCAATCAAACATCGCTCCTGATGCTGGGGGTAAATCTGGATACGTCGTCCTCCTGTCGTTCCCTCTTTTCTCCGTCAACTGTTCCATTTCGGAATGGGTAATAACGTTCCGGGTTTGAGATTGACAGAGCTGGAGGAAGACAGCCATTTATTTTGGGAAGCAGAGAGCAGAGGATGTGTTAAGGGAATATGATTGGGCTAGGATGAGGGTAAAGGGTTGTGTGTGTGTGTGTGTGTGTGTGTGTGTGTTTGTGTGTGTTGTTCATTTGTCTCTTGGGTGTATATATGCATTTGTGTTTTCATGTTAGTAATTGCTTTTTGTGTCTGTGTCAAAGTGAGTGATTATGGAAGAGTTTGTCTGTGTTTGAATGCAGGTGTATGTTTGTATGCATGCAAACTTGTACAGCATGTGTGCGTTTTCCTATATATCTATGCGTTTGTTCAAGTGTTTTGCATGCATCCATGTGTTTTTGTGAAGGTGTATGTTTGCATACAAAAATGTACATTTTGTGTTAATGTACAGTATCAGAGAGTATTTATGGTTGTGCGTGGGTTCCCGCGGGGTCTTAAAAGCATTGAATTTATGAATTTGGAAATAATACCTTAAAAAGACTTGAAAAAGTCTTGAATTTTGATATCTGTGTCTTTAAAAATCTGCAGTATAACTTCTCCGTATCGCATTCTCCTCAAAAGTTTCATTTCGTCAACCACTATTATTCTGATTAAATAACGTAGCCTAAATGAGTTGCGCGGCGTGGGTGTCGGATTTACTCGGCTGCCAGATCGACTCGGGGTCGGGTCCTAGATGCACAATAATGACGCACTTCCTGTAAACGCTGTCTTTTAGATGCGCATGCGCGTTTCATTAATTCCCATGTTATTCCCAAGTATTAACGATATCCTTTTGTTTTCTAATCTATGAATAATAATCTAATGTACAAATTATTGTTGCCTATACTTGGGTTATATATAAAAGAAGAATCGGTTAACTCCATTCACTGAATGGGGCGATCCACTTTATTTCCAGCGCTCCCAACACAGAGGCCCCGTTTATACGAAGGGAAACCGCAGATATTGCCACGCGGTTTGGCCTCTCATTCACATGAAAACGGGGAGAAACAGGGTTTTAGGTTCTGAAGCGTCACATTATGCGCTAGGAAATGCTTAACGTCATATGAGCCATAGATATATATATTAACGAGATGCCTCGTCCGCGGTGCTTGCTAATGGAGTCGAACATCACCACTGGCGGCCATCTTACCACAGTAAGCTGCTCACCCAATAACATTGTGTTGGTAGAGGTACATGAACTTTTTAAATAACCATAACTTGCTCAATTTTCAACCGATTTTCAAACGGTTTGGTTTGTTATAAACGTCAGAGATGTAGGTATGACAGTACATACTTATGAATAATTGTTACGTTCTAAGAAAAAAGAATAATGTTCTAAAATAGGTACAAGATTTCCCTTTACAAATATACGTCCAGAAAGGCTGCATGTTGAAATCCCAACCCTGTACAGAGATGTATTTATTTAATTATAACCATGTGTTTTCATATGAAATGAACATTAAACAGAACAGATAGGTGCAATAAATATACACATGCACTAGTATTCATGTATTCATGTTATTTATGTCAAATCAATGTATCGGCTACTAAAACTCAGCAATCTATTGTGTTGGTAACTTCACTCAAATCTATCTACAGTCAAGTATGCATCTAGACAAATACGATAAAATATGAATATAATATGTGCAACCCTTGTGGCTGTTCAAGACACACTGAAGGCATGATGCCAACATAGGTTTGCAGAGAACTATATACAATATGCACACTGAAGGCATGATGCCACCATAGGTTTGCAGAGAACTATTTACAATATGCACACTGAAGGCATGATGCTACCATAGGTTTGCAGAGAACTACATAAAATATGCACACTGAAGGCATGATGCTGTAAAAAGTGTAAATGCCCCCACATCCTGTCAAAGTCCTCACTCCTGAAGTGGTCACTGCAGAGCAGTGTCCTGTCAGAGGCAGCAAAACCGTCCCTTCTTTGGGCAATTCGATGTGAAATTACTGGGTAGCTAGCTAGCTATAGTAGCCTACCCGTGATACACAACTAAGTTGCACGATTAAGTCGTTTTTCGTAGAGAAAAGCTGCAATTTAAACATGTTCAAGGATCCAGATTTATAAACACGTTAATAACGTTTGTAAGAAACCAAACCGTTTGTAAATCCGTCAAGATTTCAGCGAGATAACAGTATTAGCGTTTGTGCAGATCAATGATTTACATCCGCTACAACAGATTCCACCAGAAAGCGCTACTGTGGTAAGATGGCAGCCTATGGTGACGTTCTAGACGCCGTCGTAGGGAATCTAGTTAATATATATCTATGATATGAGCGCCCTATGTTTACAGTTTGTTTGTTACAGGAAGACGCTTGTGTTATTCGTTGTTGTTGATTTATGAGGATTCTGATTGGCTTGCATGGCTTTATCCTTCTCCCTACACTGCCGCCCATAGGTTTGGCATAGTTATAATGGTGCTCGACGGCGTATTTATGCATTTTGATGTAAACGACAAGGGGGGGAAATATTAGTTTCTATAAATACCCTGCTACTTATAAACGTGGCCTCTAGAGTCAAAACACCGGAACCAATAATTGAGAATGCAACGCTTCCCCGGGTCCCATATATGTCCCTGGGTCCCACATGTCACTTTGCTACAGCACTAGTTGCTACAACACGCACACACAGACCGCAAACAACAAGCCAAGCAGAAGCGCGAAAAATCGAAAGAAAATCTTAGCAGAAGACAAGAAAGTTTGACTTTCTTTTTATTTTTTAACGTTTGTTTACGTTATCTAGCGACCCATTTTATGCAATGTTACATCATTAAACTTTGTCGGTAGGTCTGTGAAATAGGCCGTGAAATAGGTATTACGTTTTTATATAAGTGGTCTTAAAAAGGTCTTAAAAAGACTTGAATTTGACTTGAAGAAACCTGTAGGAACCTGTGTTTATGTTTGCATCCACTTGCTTGTAAGTGTGTGTGTGTGTGTGTGTGTGTGTGTGTGTGTGTGTGTGTGTGTGTGTGTGTGTGTGTGTGTGTGTGTGTGTGTGTGTGTGTGTGTGTGTGTGTGTGTGTGTGTGTGTGTGTGTGTCTCCATGTTTGGTTGCATGTGGGCTGTGCGTGTGTGTGCGTGTGTCTGTGTGTGCTCATGTGTGTGTTTGTGTGTGTATTGTGCAATAACACCTCTGTCTAATCATCAGCCAATACCATGATTGAGCCAGTAGCTTTGCTCTCACGGCTATGATGCGATTATGTTATCAGAGGAGCAGGTTGGGGGATGGGGGGGGGGTTTGCAGTAATCATTGGTGCTAGGTGGTGCTGTTGTTCTTCTTGGGGTAGTTGAAGGTGGGTGCTGGTGGCGGTGGTGGTGGTGGTAGAGAGTGATGGCACATTTGTATGCAGCGAATCCTCACCAAAGCATGGAAAATCAGGCTTAGTGCCTTGGAAGCAGAGTGCCATCCGAAATGTCTGCCTGTCTCCGTGCAGACTGGGAAGCAAACACGAAGGGGAAGCAAAAAAAACATAAATCTCCTTGAACAAGTCAGTCGTGACCTCCCAGACATTCACTTCAACGGAGGAAAATGGAAATGCGTTTTCCGTGGAGTCTAGAAGCATGGATGCTATTGTTGTCATTGTTTCTTTGGGGTTTTTCGGTACACCCTTTTTTCCCGTCGTTCTCAGGAGCTCCAGTGGAGTGGCGCATGGGAGGCAGATGCAAGTGTCGGCACCGCACCCCCGTTCAAGCTAGGCCGCGCTGTGGTAGAGTTTGTTCGCGCCGCACAAGCCCACGCTGGTAGATGTTTTTTGGAGTTAACCCCCTGTCGCTCAGCAGTTTGTCTGGGGCTCTCGTCTGGAAATCAGTCAAATGTCTGACGCTTCGCAGTCAATCCAATAAATCGGCTTTTGATGCTGCTTCCAAAAGCAGAACCGGCCTGCGGATAAGCATGCAGTGTGTCAGGTGTGACAGCAGCGGAAGAAGTGCTTTTTCCATCTCTAGTCCTGCTACAAAGCACCTCTGCCCGTTTGAAGATATATTACCAGCAGTTTAGTAAAATTGGGTCTATACATTATCATTCTCAACCCCAACTCAAAACCGAACTCAAAATGGTGCACTTCGAAACTGCATAAAACATCAGCACTCAATTTGTATCCACCACACCACTGATGAAGGCATTATTGCCACGACATATTGTAAGCGTGTGTATTTTTAAAGTGCTCTTCAATCCTGCAAGAGAGAAGTGTGTATATTATATATATATATATACATATATAGATATATTCATCTCTCTTGCTGGGTTGAAGGGCACTTTAAAATAAATATATTGTTGTCATTATTACCATCGTCCCGGAAACGTTCTATTAGCATCGATTTGTAAACGGTATCGATTGTAAATTGCACCTCCAACCTCCTGAGGTGGATCAGGGAGTCAATGGTCAGGAAGTTGAGCCGGGCAGCGGATGAACGAGGATGTTTGTGAGGGCGGAATGGCCGACCACTCGACAACAAGTGCATGTTTTGACTTGGTCCAACTCTAAGTATGCTGGGTGGGATGCAGAACATTAGGTCTCCCTGTCATGTCTGCTCCACCACTTTTTGACTAAACGCTATCGGGTAACCAGACTGCAGACGGGGCCGGCCACATCGCGAGTCGGCAAGCGCCCGAGAGCCCATGATTCGATTGGTCAGGGGTTAATGGCCCGGGCGCCATGACGACAGGCGTGCCCGGGATGAGAAGTCAATAGCTGTCTGGCAATTCCCTCCCTTTCGTCCGCTCCTGCGCTTGATCTTTCTCTCGTGTGTGTGTGTGTGTGTGTGTGTGTGTGTGTGTGTGTGTGTGTGTGTGTGTGTGTGTGTGTGTGTGTGTGTGTGTGTGTGTGTGTGTGTGTGTGTGTGTGTGTGTGTGTGTGAACCTGTGTACATGTGTGTGTGTGTGTGTGTTTGCATGTGAACCTGTGTACATGTGGGTTTACGTGTGTGAGTGTGTGTGTGTGTGTGTGTGTGTGTGTGTGTGTGTGTGTGTGTGTGATGTCCTTTGCAGTACACTAAACATTTGCTAAGATACATTAGCAATTAAGGATAATGGACTGGAAGCCTTCCAAGCAAGCTTTCTGTTTGGAAATCTTAGTGGTTGTGGTTGTGGCTTTCAGTTAAGTTTCTGCTTTTGCTAAGCTACAAGACACATTGTTGCACGGTTAAGCATGTTTGAACACTGTTTGTACGGCGTTAGAATGTTGGATCGCTTTATCCTTCTACTTTTTTTTTATTCAGCACAGAAGTATATAAAAAAAAGTCGATGCTCTTTAAGGTTATGTGAAAGGTCCTGTGTCATCTGGTCCTGTAAATGGCTGAGGTCGGTTTTATTAAAAAAAAATTACAGTCTGTCTGCACCTGCATTTGGGAGGATCAGGTCGACCTTGCCTCAATGGAAACAACGGTTTCCAAGCCAACACAGCAGATGTGTTGCGTTGATGTGAGAAATCAACAATTAAACATTGGTTCATTTTTTGACAAAGGTGATAGCAAATTAATGGATTGAGCATTTCAGCCTGTTTTAAGCCTGTTGAGTTATCCTTCATCCTTTATTCGTCCCTTTGCGGAAATCAATCTTTCTCTGCTTTTGACCCATCTGGGAGCCAGTGAACACTTACACACACAGAGGAGTGACCTTGTCAGAGGTCCACATGGGGGCACACACATGGGTGTACACTGGCACTCCCGGAGCAGTGGGCAGCCGCAGTGCAGCGCCCGGGGAGCAGGTGGGGGTTTCAGATGCCTTGCTTAAGGGCACCTCATCCGTGGATGAGGACGTAGAAGAGTGCTGCACAACTACTCCCCCTGTCCACATATTTTGCCTACCGGTCGGGATTTGAACCGGCCACCCTCCGGTTAGCGGTCCAAGCCCTTAACCAGTATGCCACGGATGTTCGCTTTGGGCCGGCCAATCCAAAGGAGAAGAACATTCATTAAAATAAATTGTTGCTTTCAGACTTTAAAAAATGTAAGTTAGATATTAAAGCCTGAAGCCTAGACTATCCCAAACTTATGGAAATGATAGGGCAAACTGCGAAATCTTCAGGGTACTATATCACAATTTTTGATTACTTTTGTCTTGCTGTTATTCAATATAATATTCTATATGATGTATTATACATAATATCTAATCATTAAATGGGTTAGAAGGTAACTTTCCGTTCTTATGAAGATAAACTCTATTCACGGTTCCCTTAGAGTTGAAAAACAAATCAATGAAATTGACCACGATGGAATATCAACACGAGAGAGGTCTCGTTACCACTGACGGTAAACAGACTCTGTATGACGTCACCGGGGTAAATAAATATCAACTGAAACCATTCATCAGCGCGACTGGCATTGACGTGCTCGTCATCGCCTGGCCCGCCGTCGGCTCACTGTCTCTGTCCTGTGATCATCTTGACAGAAATGGAGCCATGGATCTTCAGGTTTAAGGCAGAGGGCACGGTGGATTTCTCACAGCTGACCTTCGACCCCGGCCAGAACGAACTGATTGTGGGCGCCAGGTAACCAATCTCCGTCGTCTCTGTTTGTCCTGGTCCTCGTGTTTCCTCTTCAAACTCTCAGTGTCTTGTGTTGACTTTACTTCTCTTCTGTCCACCTTCTTTCTTTCTCTATGTCCATCTTTCTTTCCTTTGTTCTCAATGTTGTCTGCATGCTAATTCTTTTCTTCCTTATTTTCTTCCTTCCATTATCAATCCTTCCCCTTCATCCTTTCATCCTTTTTTCCTTGATTTCTTCATTCCTTTCTTCCATCCTTCCTTCCTTCAATCCATCTTTCCTTCATTCCTTCATTACTTCATCCTTCCTTCTTTCCGTCCTTCAATCATCCATCCTTCCTTAATTCCTTCATCCGACGTTCCTACCTCTTTTTGTCCTTCCATCATCCATCCTCTCATCATCTATCCTTCCTTCCTACCATCATTCGTCTTTCCTTCCGTCCCTCCTTCCTCTCTTTCTTATTTACCTTTGCGTGACTTTCGTTATTTTTCCCCCTGCACTGAAACCATTTTGTGTCTCGTCCTTCTGTTTACGATCCTTCTTTATTTCCCGTCTTTCGTTCCTTTCCCCTTGTCCTCTCTCCCTTGCTTTGGCGCGTGTCATCGTAACCCATGAGTGATGATCCCCTTCCCTGTAAATGTCCCCGTATGCCTCAGAGAAAATAGCTTCACAGTTTGTTTGCGCGTCTCCTGTCTTTATGCTTGGCTGTCTGTGTGCCCGTTATTGAAAGTGGATTTTAAAGAAATTGTGTGTGTGACAGACAAGCTTTGCATATATGCAGTATGCACCCACAAATGTTGTAGAATTGTGTGTGTGTGGGTGCATGCGCATGTGTCCGTGTGTGTGTGTGTGTGTGTGTGTGTGTGTGTGTGTGTGGGTGCATGCGCATGTGTCCGTAAGTGTGTGTGTGTGTGTGTTTGTGTGTGTGTGTCTGTGTACGTCATATGTGTGAGTGCGTGTCCGTGTGTGTGTGTGTGTGTGCATACGTGCTTGCGCGCCGTCTGTGCGCCCGCATGCACATTGGCTGTATTTCTGGGCAGAATTATTTGCACAACATTCGGCAGTTCATATGGCTTAGTATAGGCGGCTTATAGTATCGCACTGTGTAATTCACAGGCCAGAAGCAGATGTAGTGCGACTTGCACTCCTTCTAATGGCTTTAGAGTCAATACAAGGCAACGCTTGGCACAAAGTGAACAGCAGATAACGCAGGGGAGGATGGGGAAGCAACACAAGCAAATATAATGTGAGCCCAGGGACTTACTAATGGACAAAAGGAAAAAAGAGACCAAAATATGCGCAGCTCAACCTCTTACAACTACTCTGTATTCTAATCTGTTTCTGTAATTAACTATGAGTCAGGTCAATGTGAATATACTATATATATACTAATGCATGCAGTGCAACATGTGTATATTATTATTATTACAATATTATTTTAATGAGTGATAACAAAAATGGATCATTACAGCATAAGTAGAAGCAAGTTCACCGCCTTTCATGTGCAAAAAGCACCGAGTTCCCTAAAAGTAATTTGGCCATCAAAGTCTTGTTGTCAAGGCGAATATCTGGCCCATCCATCTGCTCCCCAGCACACCAACAAAGGAGATGAAAAGCAAGGTCTAATTAAATTCTGGGTTGAAACATGACATGTGTTAAGTGTCTGGGTATAAAAGGCGTGTGTGGATGGATGGCTGTGGCGGCGGAGCAGGGGAGGTATGAGTGATAATGGAGGCGAGGGGGAATCAATGCAAATATCAATACTGTGTGGGGGGGGGGAGAGGCACAGCTCAGAGCCGCGCTCCACTAGATTGATAGCCGACTGTGTCCGTCTAGCTGTTGGTGACTCAACTCCTAGTTATGACGTTTGTGTGTGTGTGTGTCTCTGTCTCTGTGTGTGTGTGTGTGTGTGTGTGTGTGTGTGTGTGTGTGTGTGTGTGTGTGTGTGTGTGTGTGTGTGTGTGTGTGTGTGTGTGTGTGCGTGGTTAATTTGAAAGACCTTTATGTGACATGATATAATTTATTCTGAAACCCTCTTCTTTAAATGTATGAATGTTACCATGGACCAAGAAGAAGTGCTATATGTCCGTACACAAATACAAATATCAAATCTTGTTTAATTAAACTGTAATAATTGGTTTGAGTATCATTTACATAATTGTTGGCTTGTTGTTTACTTAATTTTCTTCTTCGCAAAGTAAAAGTTCTGTAAGAGCAGTGCTTACGTTTAGAGAGACCGGCCTCAGGGCAATGACAGCATGGCAAACGTTACAGTGATGTTTCCCTGCTGAGCCTTGGATCACACATACTATATAACGTCCATCGTTTTCGCCTTTCTCTGCCTCACTGTGTGCCTTTGCCTCCTGCGCTCTCACTCCACGCTGTCCTCTCTCTCTCTCTCTCTCTCTCTCTCTCTCTCTCTCTCTCTCTCTCTCTCTCTCTCTCTCTCTCTCTCTCTCTCTCTCTCATTCTCTCGTTCTCTCGTTCTCTCTCTTACTCTCGTTCTCCTTCTCTCTGTTTCTCTCCCCTCTCTCTGTCTTTCTCTCCTGCTCTCTCTCCCTCTGTCTGTCTGTTTCTCTTTTTCCTCTCTCTCTCTCTCTCTCTCTCCAAATGCGGGAAATATTAAGCGGCTGCAAGCAACAGTTTAATTTCCTCAACGACTTTAGACTCCGGGAGAAACAGCTCCGAATGTATCTGCATTTCCACCTTATTCCCCTCTCAGCAGTTAAGGTTGCATAGATTTAGCTTCTGGCATACACGCCTCTGAATGATTTCCACTCACACTACCTTACCGGTGGCGTTGTTTAAAGGTGCTATAGGTATTTATTTGTTAATCATTGTACCCAATAGGTGTTGGTATCGGATCCCTATTAGCTGGTTTCCAGCTGGCTTCCCAGAGAAAAAAATATGTGTAAGAGTGGGTAAACGTGTGATTCTTCCCCGTGAGTGTTATTATCGTTTAGATATTTATCCAACGTTGTATACTCTTCAAACACCGACACTGTTAAGTAGCTCTGAGGAGTTTATTTGAAAATAAATCGTGCACAATGTAAAGTTTGCAGGTGTACCCAGACCACGGACAAGGACTGACGGACGTGGTGCAGAGACCTCGCCCGAAAGTGCAGACAAATCCATTTGTCAGGAAGGGGAGACGAGAGTGTTGCTCTTGGCATTTGAGCATTTTACCCTCGTGGAGCTCTCCTTCTAATCACTACCCGCTCCGATGACTCATGTTGGGCTCCCTTGTCATTTCAGAAATCATCTCTTCAGACTCAGTCTGGAAGACCTGACACTTATTCAGGTAAGCCTCCGAGCCAATACCCCCCCACCACCCCCTCCCACCGCCTCCCCACATCTCTCCAAACAAAAACACTCCCCTGCAACCCCCCCCCCCCCCTCTCGACTCTGTCTTTGACTCAGCCTGTTTCATAATGGAACGTTATCCCGTAGGGGTTGTTTGTGTGTGTGCGCGTGTGTGTGTGCGTGTGTGTGCGTGCGTGTGTGTGTGTGTGTGTGTGTGCGTGTTTGTGTGTCTATGTCTGTATCTGTGTCTGGGTGTACGTGCTTGTGTGTTTCTGTGTCTGTGTGCGTGTTTGTGTGTTTATGTGCATGTGAGCTTGTGCACGTGACTGTGTGTGTGCGTGTGGGGGGGGGGGGGTCTGAAGGGGTGGGGGGGGGGGGGGGGCCCTGTCTGTGGTAAACACTGATTACAGACGCACTTTAGCGACACAAACTCTGCTGCTCTCCGCCGTCGAGACTCGGCAAGCCAATCGGAAGAGCCGCTGCTCCTCCAGCCGCACACCCTTCCCTGAGCGCTGCAGCACTCCTAACTGGCTTTAGATCACCACGCGTCACAACATCGCCGCGCCGGGGGAAGCGACGGCGGGAGTTGTGTTGATGTGTGCCCTACGTCAAAGACAGTAGACGGCATTGAAAAAGTCCAGCCGTCAGTCATACTGGGTTACTTGTCTTGAAAATGTGTGTGTTTGTATCTGTATTTATATATATATATATATATATACATACATAGTTATAGTCACAATGTGCTCCTGTTCCAATTGTTTGGCTGTTTATGTTATCATCCGCAACTTTCTGCAAGATCGTCTGACAGTGCAGGTGGTGTAGCAGGTGTGTTGAGCTTAGCATCACAGAGAGGACTTTCTGAGAGTTACTTTATTAAATTGAACTGCAAAAACACGGCCCCTGCTGCTGATGGAAATGGCGCAATCATGCTTCCTCTGCCAACCATTAGCAGGTGATCAAACAACCCGGGTGACTCAGACAGGTATTTTCGTACAGAACACGCAATAATACGCAATGTCTGCAAATGTTGCCCTCATCTGTTTTCCCTCCATCACTCTCCCTCCTCCCCCATGCTCTCGGAAATCGTCATATTATCACTTTGCTCAGCACTCAATCTATTCTCTCTCTCTCTCTCTCTCTCTCTCTCTCTCTCTCTCTCTCTCTCTCTCTCTCTCTCTCTCTCTCTCTCTCTCTCTCTCTCTCTCTCTCTCTCTCTCTCTCTCTGCGCCTATCTCTCTCTCTCTCTCTCTCTCTCTGCGCCTATCGCTCTCTCCTTCATTCTCCCTTTCCCTAACTGCTGAACACAGCACGGCCCCATATGCTCCCTTGTGGCACTAAGCATGCCCCCCCCGACCCCCTGCTGAGAAGCCGTGCAAACATTGACTCCATGCAGGGCTGTGTTTGGATTGCTCGTTCCACGGGCCACAGCAGCGGGGTACTTCTGATGGCCGGACGGGGCTGGGTGCCCTCGCCCATTAACCAACGCGGTAACACTAGGGTGGCTGATGAGGGGAGGGGGAGGGAGGGAGGGAGGGAGGGGAGAGGGAGGGAGGGAGGGAGGGAGGGGAGAGGGAGGGAGGGAGAGGAGAGGGGAGGGAGGGAGGGAGGGAAGGAGAGAGAGGGAGGGAGGGAGGTAGGGAGAGAGGGAGGGAAGGAGAGGGAGGGAGGGAGTTGGAGGGAGGGAAGGAGAGGCAGAGGGAGGGAGGGAAGGAGAGACAGTGAGACGGGAGAGCGGGAAGGAGGGGGAGGGAGGGAGAGGGAGGGAGGGAGAGAGGGTGGGATGGAAGGAGAGGGAGGGAGGGAGATAGGGAGCGAGAGAGGGAGTGAGCGAGAGAGGAAGGACGAGAGATGCAGACGAAGTAAGGAACAGAGAGAAATGGTTGAGAGGAGAGAGAGAGGGGGGAGAGAGATGAAGCGAGGAACAGAGAGAGATGATCGGGGGGAGAGAGAGGGAGGGGGAGGTGAAGCGAGGAACAGAGAGAGATGGTTGGGAGGAGAGAGAGAGAGGGGGGAGACAGAGATGAAGAGAGGAACAGAGAGATGGTTCGGGGCAGAGATAGAGAGGGGGGAGACAGATGAAGTGAGGAACAGCGAGAGATTGCTAGGAGAAAGAGAGAGATGGATAAAGCAAGAAAGAGAGGAACAGGGCGGGTGGCTTGAGGATAGACGAGGAGATGAAGAGAGGAACGAAGAAAGAGAGGGTCAGGAAGGGAGAGAGAGAATATGTCAGGACGGAATCAAAGCTCGAATGGAGGCAGCACAGTGGTTATAAATCCATGTGTGTGTTAAGGGAGGACAGAGGATTAGACAAAATAAGAATGAGTCCTTGGATAGAGGACCTCTCGCAGTGAGCGAGGAGCGATACGCATAACTAGATGAGATAGGGAAATGAATTGAGGGGGAGGAGAAGAAGAAGGGTGCAGAGTAGACTGAAGGCAAAAGTACCCCACTCCCCTCCTCCCCCTCCTCCCCCACCACCGTACAACGCCACACACCTTCAGAGAGGGATGGTAATTCCTGCCTCACCGGGACAAAGGGACCTTTTCAGAGATCCTCCGGGCCGACTGCTCTCTGAATCAGCCTCCCCTTCTTTATCTCATCCTGCGCTTGGCCGTGGCCGAATACCCCTGGGTGTCAGGGGGGGGGGGGGGGGAGAGACCCCATCAGAGGCCGATCAAGACCCCCACCTCCACGGCCTCTCCTCAAACAAAGCCCCCCGCGGCGCCTCAGGCCTTGTACCGATTCAAACGGACCCTCGGACAGAGGGCTCCCTGCTTTGCATCTGACTGGTGGAGCAGGTGGGTGGCTGGGGGAGTTAAGAGCGATGCCATCGAAGCCCTGGGGCTTGAAGTGAAGGGTTAATAAGTAGCATTCTTTCTCCAGCCTCCCTCGCCTCTCTCCGCCATTCTCCTCACGCCTCCCGCTCTCCTCGCCCTCATCCGTTCTTCTTCATTGAACGAGGGATTAATTGCAAGGAGATTTTGCTGCGGGGCTGCCATGGCTGGCCCTTATGTGTGTCGTTCTTATTGTGGCTGGATATGAAAGAGCTAACCAATGGATGTTCCCTCTGGCGTTGGCGCTCTGTTGGAGTCCCATGCCTTAATGGCTAATCAAACGGATGTACCACTCTGGATATTGGATGTATTGACTCTGCACCCTCAGAGGACAAGAGCTGAAGGACCACAAGTGTGCGCAAGTACTTGTTTTTAATGTTGAAAGTCAAGTGAGGACTTTTCCGTTTTTTTTCTCCATGAAAGGGAAACGAGATAAACCCACGCAGGTCTTTGCTGTTTCCCATCCTCCACATACACCCAGCCATGTCACATTGCAGCCTATGGCCAAGATTTGCTCTGCAAAGCTGCCAGCAGTAAGCAAAGGCGTTTGTTTGGTTTGACAGGCAGGGAGTCTCAAGTTTTTTTGTCCCTGGACGGTACAATAGACTGTAACTGCACAAGATGCCTTCAGATAATTACCATATGATCCATGTGGCCTTAGGTTACGCACATGTATAAAACCAACACAATCACCTACAGAAAACACAACAAAAGGTAATTTGCGGCACCAAAATGACTGAAAATGATCCGATGCAATGCCCATGACTCGTTAGTGTTGCAACGATCTCAAGAGGGAATTAGCAGAGAAGTCATCATAGCGATGCTGTTGTTCTGAAGTGGGTTGTTTGGGGAGTGGTTAAGGCGAGGCCTTGGCTGTCCGACCGGCATCCGAGACTGCTCTGGTGCACATATCGAGTTTCAGGCAGGGGCAGATCGATGGAGTGTGTGCCCAGCAATCATAATCTCCTAAGTAAATACCCTCTTTCCCTGGAAGCAATGAAAATTGAAAAGTCAAGATCAACAGAAGATGAAGGGGAAGTGGTCTATAAGGAGAGATGATTTTTCGCCATCTTAGAACTTTATATTTGTTTCCCCCGCTCTCTTTTATTATCTGCTTGTCATCCGAGGGCATCTATTGGGTTGTTGTTTTCAGGAAGTTCCAGTAGACGGAGAGAGTATACCGGGAAGAAGCAGAGAAATATCCAAAGGCTTCTTTGAGATAGTGTTGAAAAGGCAGTGGGTGCACTTAAAGGCACTAAAGGAATTCTAAACAGTTAAAGGAGGAAACCAGAGCAAAAACACACCACACAGCCTAGGGAGGGATAAGAATCAGTCTCCATCTGAACGGCAATAAGGGATCAAGTCAGAAGAGTTAGCCTTTGAAAGAGGAGCCATCTTTCTTTTTTTTGCGCGGTCTTTATTACTGTCAATATATGGCGCTGGAGGTCCTTCTGGTGCTTCTCAACTGCCGAAAACACTCTCCCTATCAGCCCCCGGACCACTCACCCAAGAGCCCCCACATCTGCACTTATCCTACGAGAGCCTGTCGACAACAAACACTGAACCCTTACTCTGAACCAATTTTGGTCCTTTATCTGCATTGGAGGGTTAGTAGACTTGGAGAAAAAAGTAAATATATATATATATATATATAAACCGGGGAGGAGACTCCATTGATTTGGCTCTGCAGCAGTTGTACAGCTCAAATCAAGGCTTTTTATAGGGAACTTGCTCTGAACCAAAGCCGTCAGACAGTACTCTACCTTTCCCCGCTTCCTCGCCTCACCGGGTGCTCATGCTGTGCCATCTCCCCCGCCTCCCGTGTGTTTTACCGTGTCCTACTTCTCCCCTATAGCCGCTACAACCCCCCCCCCCCCCCCCCCCCCCCCCCCCCCCCCCCCCCCCCCCCCCCCCCCCCCCTCCTCCTACCCTTACCTTCTATCGATGCCAACCGCTGTCAACCCAATTGTTCCTGGCTAGTCTCCCTCCCTCCCTCCCTGCCTCCCTCCTGAGAGACCCCCTCCGCGCCCAAGCTATGCCCACTGTTCCGGCCCCCTTGTACCTGCTCCCGAGGAAAAAAAGCACTGCTCAGCAGGATATGTTGATGAATGGAGCGGCCCCTCGCATCTGCATTGTGGGCCCCGTCCCCCGCTATTGTGTTACCGTGCCGCGTGATGAACGGCCGCGGAGCCGCTGCTAGGACATCGTCCCTCAGCTTCGCCCGCGGCGAGCCCCCCCGCTGATCGCATTACACGCCGGAGGATGGGGAAGGAGCAGACCACGCCAACCGAGACGTCCCTTTTTTAAAAAGGGTTTTATAATAATACCGGCTTGAAGTCGCGCCGACCCGAGTGCGAAGGAGGTGAATCTGTGTCTCAGCAGGTGCCGCCAGCGCACTGACATAAGCGTCGGGATAAGAGGGATCAGTGGTCCTTGTGAGACATTCGATACGGGGCTCTGAGTCCTAGCGCAGAGCTTCTCACTCTCCAACCGGATCCCACACAAAGCCTGGGCCGGCCGCACTCACAGTGACAAAATAATAATCAGGATAACATCAACAACGTGAACCACTCTCCGGCAATCGATGCGGTGTGGCGTTGCACTGTGTGTTTTCACCTCCCCTTTTCGTTGTCATCTGATCTTCTTTCAACGGCGTTGCTTTGATGTCAATGGCTGCTCTTCAGTTGGAGAGGACCCCCCCCCCCTACACACACACACCATCTCCCCCCCCCCCCCCCCCCCGCCCCTCTTAGCACTTCAACGCTGTGTGTCATTAGCCCTCTCGTCTCTCACAATTACACTGCGTCACCCCGACAATTTAGGCCAATTAGCGCTAACAAGGAGCTAACGGGACAACTCCGCTATGCCGTTGCTAATCCGATCACTGGAGCCCGTCTGACTTGATTTCGATGCAAAAGAACCAAGTGCATTGAAGCCATGAAGGTAACCATGGTACTCTACGGTCTTATAGAGCCTTCTTCCGAGAGCAAAAGACAGCGATTCACAGCGTCTCTAATGGGCATAGACGGCTGAAAACGAGCCTTGATTTTCGTTTGGTGAATCATAAACTGTTGACATGGATGTGGCCCCGACACTCAGGTGCACGGCTTCTCCACCTTCTGGCAGTTTACATCAGCAGACGGCGGCTTTAGAGGAGTGAACTGTGTGCGGTGGCAGCGCCTCTGAAGATAATAGTTGTCAGCCTTTCGTGACACTAGATTAGATATTCTCCGTCTGTTTAGGTTTTTCCTCTCGTCTGTCTCTCTCTTTTTGTGTATCTTGCAACAAAATGCACGGCTCATGTGCCCATCGAGACAAGACAGGGGGCGGAAGGCAGACACTGTCTTCTCTGTACTCTCTCTTGCATGCAGAATATACTCAATATCATATTTGGCCAGAACTTTGTTTTGGAATGCAACCCCATACTCGGGACACCCACGTGAGTGTCTCTCTATGCTCGCTCTCTCTCTCTCTCTCTCTCTCTCTCTCTCTCTCTCTCTCTCTCTCTGTCTCGCCCTCTCATTCAGTCTCTCACTCAGTCTCTCTCTCTCACTCACTCTCTCGCTCCCTCCCCCTGTGCTCTCTATCTCTCCTGCTGTCTGCTTGCTAGCCTTGAAAGTGCGTCTGCGTGCCTGTCCAACCCTCTCTGTCATTATCTGTGAGCTGTTATTCCGTTTTTCCCTCCCTCTATCTATAGCTCTATCTCGCTCTCACTCTCTTTCTCCCTCTCCCGTTCTCCATCTCCCGTTCTCTCTCTCTCTCTCTCTCTCTCTCTCTCTCTCTCTCTCTCTCTCTCTCTCTCTCTCTCTCTCTCTCTCTCTCTCTCTCCCTTTCCCCATCTCTCTCTCTCTCTCTCTCTCTCTCTCTCTCTCTCTCTCTCTCTCTCTCTCTCTCTCTCTCTCTCTCTCTCTCTCTCTCTCTCTCTCTCTCTCTCTCTCTCTCTCTCTCTCTCTCTCTCTCTCTCTCTCTCTCCCTTTCCCCATCTCTCTCCGTCTCTCTCTCTCTCTCTGCCCGCTCCCTCTTTCTCTCTGCCTCTCTCTCTCTGCCTCTCTCTCCCTCTCCCTTTCTCCATCTGTCTCTCTCTGTCTCTCTCTCTCTCTCTCTCTCTCTCTCTCTCTCTCTCTCTCTCTCTCTCTCTCTCTCTCTCTCTCTCTCTCTCTCTCTCCCTCTCTCTCTCTCTCTCTCTCTCTCTCTCTCTCTCTCTCTCTCTCTCTCTCTCTGTCTCTCTCACTGTCTCCCTCCATATCTCTGCATCTGTGGGACTTGTCTTCAGCCTCTCTCTGTTTCCCTCCCCTGCACCCATCTCATGGTGACAATGGCCCCCTTAGTTTGGAGTCATGCACACAATGGTGCATCTCTTAGGGTTCCCGTGGTTACGGAGGAGAGGCAAGAGGGCGGACACGCGGAACATGCACAGCTCCGCACTCGATTCCTCAGCCACCCCGAAGCACTCAGTGACTACCCCCCCAACTCCCCTGCCAAAGTCTCTCTCTGTCAACGTCTGTCATCTGTCAATAACACACGCGCGCACACAACCCACCCACGCGCACGCATGCAGCGACAAACACACAAAGTTTCTGTCTGGCCTAACTTAGTTTCTTTCGTGTTCTTTCTCCATTTTGATCGTTTTTTTTTCCTTCTTTCTTCCCGTCGCTTGTTCTTTGTTTCTCTTGTGTTTGGTGCGATTCTTCTTCTCTTTTGTTCGACGGCTGGTTCTTCGGTTGGTTCTCTCTATCTCCTGTCCCCTCTACCGCTTTCCTTGGCACAGCCACGGCTCATTCTCTCATTACTCATTCAAGTGACACCTCAAGTGCTACCATTTTTCCTTTTCCCAGACAAACACAAAATTTCGCTTTTTCTCTCCATGTCAGCACATTTCATGCGTTCTAATCACACAATGCTCTCAGCTCGGGAGCGCACGAGCGAGACTGTCTTAACGGTTGCATGTTAATGGCCTTCTAACGCAGCCCAATGGCATTGACTTCTGCGTAAAGTGCGGCCGTGATTCACTCCGGGAATCGCTGGTCTCCGCTCTATTTGAGGCAGAGCGATTGGATAACGAGGAGTTGTAATTCTGCCAACCCCTCCCGCCACTTAAAGCCTTTTAGAGATCCACCTGCACCATGCCCGCATGAATGATGTCTCCGAAAAGACGCAATCTGCATGCAAGGGCAGAGCAATGTTAAGGTCTGCGCTGCAGAGGAGAAGGTCGTTAAATCACATCGTGATAAACACAGCTTCTTGGGGGTTCGCTCGGTATGATGCAGTGTTTGATTCGGAGTGTGTACATGAGTGAGGCAGATTGCAGGCCATTAGCGGGTTTATCCCCCTGGATGATAAGTGGAACCACTTTCTCCTTGTCCACATCTAACTCAGCCAGGACGCTGCGCTGTGCTGTATTTACGGGCTGCTACTCAAGTGCTGATGAGTGTGGTCTGTGGACGGGGTGACCGGCCCCTCGAAATAGCCAGCTTTGACCTGGAATGTGAACCGACACAGATAAACGCACACATGCACGCGTGTGCCAACACACATGCTTGCCAACACACACACACACACACAAAAACGTACCAAGACGCAAACGTGTGCCAGCACACACACACACACACACATGCGTGCCAACGCACACACACGCTCGTGCCAAACCATACACACACACACACATACCCGCCCGCGCACATGCTTGCACATACAACGCTCACACACACACGCAAAAGCTTGATGCCTGTTAATAGCCTTTCTTCTCTTCTTTAAATATAACTTCACACACACACACACACACACACACACACACACACACACACACACACACACACACACACACACACACACACACACACACACACACACACACACACGGGCCCTAAACGCTCTCAGTCTACACACCCTCCTGCTGATATTTCCATGCATGCCCAAGTGCATGTCTACATTTCAAACATGAAAACGGAGGAAGCTAACTTATACTACAGAGTTACCCTCTGTATTGTGTTGTCCTGCTGTATAAAGGTTCAACATTATTCTCCCTATTTCTGTGAGCCAAGAGTGACTTAGCTCCACCGTGTCCCATTTGTGAATTTGTCTTCATGTGGCGCCAACTGACCCTAAGTGGCACGCGTTACGACGAAATTACAAAGTTTGAGCGCGGTCCCGTTATTATTTTGCGTCAGTCAACTGTGACACACGAGTCAGGCCTGACGGTTCCCATGGCGACAATGACTGTTAATGCAACGCCACCAGAGTGTGACTGTCGCCGAATCCCCGCCGTTAGACGTTTTCTCCACAGAATAAAAAACAGCAACAACAACAAAGTTCATTAATCACGATCCCTCGGGAGCACAGAGAATTTATAAGAAAGGAGAGAGAAATAAAACGAAGAGAAAGATGGTGTTTTTATGCAGTTGTATCCTTCTCTCGGCCTCTCTTTGCTGTTGTAATAATGTCCCCCGGTTTCCGTTTCGCTTGTAAATGAAAATGACTTTTTTTCTCCGATTTGTCTCCTGACATTTGGCTTTTGGCTGAGACTTGTTTTTTGGGGTGGCTTTCATGATCCTTTCCTTTACTTCATTAAATAATGTAAAATAATAAAATGTAAGACGTTAAAAGCTATTTACTGGGGTTCATATTTTCAGTATGACAACTGAATACTGAAATACAAGCCATTACAACAGAAAACAATAAAAAGACATTGTGATTTTGTTCTTTAAAACCAAAACACATCAAACGCTTTTATGCACTTTTAATCAATTCCACCTTGCTGCAACGTGCCAATGTCAAATTAAACAGCCAACATTTAAAAGACAGATTGTTAAACTGAAATGTACCCCACAATAACAACTGCAGCCCTGCAAACTGTTGCAAGTCCTTTTGAAGCTGTTTACAATGTCTTCCCTCACTATATCAGTTGGATGTGTGGACCATTCTGGCAAAAAGTGTCCAAAAACCAATAAAGGTGGCCATTTTCCACCCAGCTGAGAATCTGTCGTTTTTTTATGTCTGTTTTCCCTGAGTGTGTTTTTTTTTTTTCGAAGCCCTTTCAGGCGTGATGCAATGTGTCGCTGCTGCCGTGTGTATTTTTATGTGTCTCTTTTCTCCTCGATGGTTTATTGGCTCCCCTAATGTCGCTTTCATTTCTCCACAGGGGGCAGAGTGGCACTGCGATGAGTTCACCAAGGGAGCCTGCTTCAGCCGGGGAAAGTCTGAGGTGAGTGCCATCCCCCGTCTGGACGTGTGGTCGGGGCAGGAGCTTTGACTTTGGTGGTGGGTGTGCTTGGTGGAAATACTGGGAGCGCACCACTCGTTTTATCAGCGATTTCCTTAGTGCTCTTGAAAAATGGGTGCTTTAACAACCGTATGAATCGATTGCTTTTTAAAAGTTAGGAGGAATCGTGTGGAGGCAACTGTAAGTGCAAGGGAAATTAGGGCGGCTTGAATCTTGTTCCAGAGTCATTATTTAATCTGATTTAATACCTGATTGCGCTGGAGGGATGGGGGAGTAATTGAATAACTAAGTCATTTAAATGTTCAACGTCAACACAAACAGAAGGGGTGTTATTTTTTACAGTTTTTTTTACTTTTCCTACTTGCTGTCTGCATTACTTTTTACTTTACCCTTTTTAATGTCTATAATTTAATTAGGGGGTGACTTGAACACTAAATCCTAAACTGAATTAACACGCAGGCACACTTGCAAACATACACAGAGCCAAGTTTGTATGTGTGTGTGTGTGTGTGTGTGTGTGTGTGTGGGGGGGGGGGGGGGGGGGGGGTGAGTGTGTGTGCCTGCATTTATTCTCCTGTGAAAATTCTCCTGGGCTTGGAGAGGGACCCATAATAGAAAGCCCAGGGCTAGCACAGCACATAACGTTTATCTTAAGTTTCAGAGTTACAGTCCCAAGCAATCTAACTCCAGCCTGGCACTCTGGCAATTCTTTCTCCTCGATTTCCCTCTTCGAATGACTCACTCGTGTGATGTATACACAGTGTACACAGAGCACGCACACTCAAATGCACACACGCTTGCACTCACGCACCAAAACAGCATTGGAATGCTTTTATACTGCCGCTGTCACAACATTGAATAGTTTATTGAATCGCTCAGCGCGTAGCAATAAGCTATTTTACGCATATTCTACGACCGCCGTGAGCAAAGATATCTAACCTTGTATTTTTTGTGTTATTTTCACATTTTAATACACACGTCTCCTTCTCTCTTGATCCATCTAATCCAGCAGTAGAAAGAAAGAAAAGAGTGTTAAATTCAGCAGATTGTCTTTTTCTTCTTGTGGTCGCACGTAACCGCTTCTGTATTACTCTGTGGGAAAGGAAGATTTGTCAGGAAGTTTTCATAAACAACTCCGGGAGTGGGAAGCTCTGAAAATATTAAACCTTCCATTATTTACTGTGGAAGCGAACAGCAGAGGGAGAATTGTGTTACCCGCCAGCAGCACACCTTTTTACTGGCGCAGAGAAACCCAAACACCAGCACAGTGACACACACAAGTTGCCGTAGCGGTGCAAACTGTGCAGACATACAGTTAGAGGTGCGCGTTACAAGCTGTACTCGCGCACCCGCACGCGCGCACACACACGCACACATGCACACGCACAGGCAGGTACACGCATGAGTAGCGGCAGGAGGTGAATCTTTTTACTAGTCAACTTCTATCTGGAGAAGAGGAAATAAAACTTGAACGAAACACACACTCGCACGCGCGCACGCACACACACACACACACACACACACACACACACACACACACACACACACACACACACACACACACACACACTCTCACACAGCTCTGCTGCAGTTCCCTTTGTCGTTCTTAAATCACACTGCAGAGGACTTCAGAGAGAGCAGTGTAGCTGTGGAGGCTGTGGTTGGAGGAGGAGGGAGTGAGGTATCCCTCTATCCCTCAAGGCATCCCAAGTGGCTGTGGAGCCAGATGATTTACAGTAGGCGATGGAGGTGGGGATGGGGGGGGGGGATGGAGGTGAAGCAGTGGGTGTTAAATCCTAAATCTTAACAAGCCCCCGCTACCCCCCTGCACCCACACACCCCTCAGGCAGCTTTTCACTCAGCACGGGCCACTTCGGGGGGTGTTTTATAGCGCCCGGCTAACTCGCTCACAGCGATAGCTAGCGCCCCGCTAATGCTCCTGCGCCGACGCTGGCTGGCGGCGGGCCAACGGCGGCTGGCTGGCTGCGGTCGGGCGGACGGACGGACGGACGGACGGGCGGGCTGCTGTCCGCGGGGCGCGCCGCCGCCGCCGTTGTTCGCCCCGTGCCCAGAAATCAATCATCCCATCGCTCAGTTGCCATGATGGTCTCTCACACTTTGTTTTGTGCTGAGCTTTTTTTTACCCGGGCGCGGGATGGCTCTGCCAGTAGACCTTCTTAAATCGAAACCTAAAAGAAAACACGCCTGTAGGGAGATGCTGCCAGGCATTGATTTTGCAGTAATTTAGAGAGGGCTGGCGTTCAATAATTAATGTATACAACAGGGTTATAAAAAGGACCAGGACATGAGTGCCTTCGGAGTGAAACACGCTCGCCGTGTGTTTCGATACCGCCTTTTGTTCCCTGTAGGCGTTGGTAACGGCGGTTTCCCAAACTTCAAAGCAGAGTGGTGCAGGTGTTTTTATACCCCGCGCGGCTATGCGATCTATCGGCTCCCCGCAGGGTTCAGATGTGACTGGGCTAACGAGTGCAGGTATTAGCCCTGATTGGCTTTGGACAAGCCTGGCCACATCTTAAAGGAACCCCCTGTGGCTTCGGCTGCTGTTGTCCCCTTAAGCAGCTCCTCTTTCAATTCTATGCCTCGCTCAGAAAAACAACTCAGCTTCGTGTGGATTCTGATAAGAGTGGTATACGTGTGTGTGTGTTTGTGTGGGGGGGGTTTGTGTGTGTGTGTTGTTTTTTTTTGTTTAGGGTGGGTTGGCGTGTATATGTAGGTTAGTGTTTGTGTCTGTGTGTCTGCTAAAATCAAATACTGCTTTATCTAAATGTCTTTATACATACATCTCTTTATATGTGTTGTTTGTGTTATAATGTATGCTGACAAAAAATTCTGCTGCGTCTTAATTGTTGTGTGTGTTTGTGTGTTTGTCCTTGTGTGTGTGTGTGTGTGTGTGTGTTTGCGTGCAATAGGAGGAGTGCCAGAACTACATCCGCGTTCTGCTGGTGAACGGCAACAGGTTGTTTACCTGCGGAACCAACGCCTTCACTCCCATCTGCACCAACCGAACGGTAAGCATCCGGCCCGTCAGCCGAAAGCTGCCCTTTCCTTCTTCCTTCCTAAGATCTGCCGTTTGTTTAACACAGTCTCCCCATCGGCCATTTTGGCCCACCCCTCCACCATCCCTCCCCCCAACCTCTCCACCACCCCCAAATCCCAACCTTGGCGCTGGGCGTTAACGATGTTTTTGTTCATGTGAATGCTTATCGATTCATCTTGAAATACTTCACATTTCTCTCAGCAGGTTCAGTACTTTGGGTGAAGAACACAACTCTGGCCTTGAACCCTGCTATTCACTCCCTTCAATTTCCGATGGAAAACAGTGCGACTGTGTTGTCCAGTTAGACGTTTTTATTCACTATCACTCAGTTCTAATCCGTTTTATTCCGCTTTTGATTAAGTTCCATTTTACTCCGTTTTATTTTGTTTTTATTTTCACCAAATCATACAACCATCGGCCACTGAAGAGACATAACAAAGTACCCAGATTTGTTTCTTAAATGTCAATCCATCCATCTAACCCAAGGACCTAGATTAGACTTTTATTTTGTTTCATCCACTGTGGGTGCCTGACAGAGGTTGTAGTTCGCTGTTGTTTTCTCTCGGACGGCGTCTCATTCAAAGGTCATGGGCTGTTCATAAGCGGCAGGGTTTACCGCTGCAAAAGAATGTGGAGGGTTTAAATGTCACGACATTATTATGGCTGTGTTTTATCCGCCACTGGTGTAGTTACATCGCTCACAGCCAGTGTTAATCCGTGTGTGTTCGTGCGTGTGTGTTTGCGTGGGTGTGTATATATGGGCTTACTTGGCTCAGAGAACCTACCTGGGATCACTTCCCTGACACTTTCTCTATCACCTGTAATAGAGAGAGAGAGAGAGAGAGAGAGAGAGAGAGAGAGAGAGAGAGAGAGAGAGAGAGAGAGAGAGAGAGAGAGAGAGAGAGAGAGAGAGAGAGAGAGAGAGAGAGAGAGAGAGAGAGAGAGAATATTATATGAGAGAGACAGGGATATTCTATCAGCCATCTCAACACCGCATGGTAACTATTTCAACAGCTGCCAAGGGTTTACTTTTCCTTTTTCTTTCTTTGTTCTCCTCCGCTTTCTTTTCTCCTCTGTAAAAAATGATGATTACCACCTGGGTCGGCATGGTGACGGCTTTAATTAAAATGGCTGTGCTGTCAATATCCTCGCGCCCGCCCATGATTGGTGGAGTTTGACAAACAAGCCATCTACCTCTAGCATGCCTCAGGCTTCATAATTTCTTATTTCCTTGGACGATTTCTCCAGAGCAGAGAGGGTGGTGGTTATGATGGTGATGATGATGATGATGATGGTGATGGTGATGCTGTTGTCGTTCATGAGGACGAGGATTGCCTCAGTCTTAGATCTTTCGGGTTCGTCCTTCGCGGAGGCTGAAGGGGCTGTTGTTGGGTCGGAGAGGATCATGGCGACGATGATGATGAAGAGGATGATGATGAATGTGATGTCTGATGGATCATAAGCCAGATCGAGGAACGATGTGGACACAATGTGCAGCCCCACTGCTTGGACTATTGTGTAATCCAACATTTTCATAGGTGGAATAATACTGAGTACCCCATATAATCTCATAGGTAATGATAATAATCTCATACAGTCACCTTACAAAGCCTTTGCTAGATGACAAACGAATAGGAATGCAATTTCAAACAGAAATTGCTCTTAGCACTACTTGCATTTCCGGTTCTTTATTTACTTTTAAAGAGTTTTCCTCAGACACAAACGCCGCAGCCGTCCCTCTGAGCATCTCCCCGCTCAGTGTGTGAGCCGTCTCTCCCCGTCCAGCCATCCGAGTGTACAGGAGCTCCAGTGTCTGCCCCCCTCTCAGCCATCCCAGCTGCTGTGGCACCCACATAGAGAAGGCCTTCTCCCTGCCTCCATCCTTAATATGCAGCGTGGACCGGCTCCAGGCTATTCCAGTGTATTCTCTGGATCGCTTCTTGTCTCTCTTCTCTTCCTCTCGCTCTCTCTCTCGCTCTGTCCTTCTTTTTTTTCCTTCTATGGTTATTGCTGTGCCTAATGCCCTCGAAACAGCTCTCCCAGTGCGCGCGATGTACGCCCCCCCCCCCCCCAGACACGTCAATAGCTCCTTTTCATCCCGGCTGGGCTCGGGATGAGAAGCCCCAGACAACACTCTCTCTGTGCCAGGCGGCCAGGGTCGGAGCGGAGGTGGCGGGAGTTAGCGGAACCCTTGATCCGAGGCCGTTTCCTGTTCCAAGTAACGGGTCTATAAAAAGGCACCTGTTTTGTTCTTTCCCCCATCCCCTGTGTCTCTCACTCTCTGTCTCCGTCTCTGTCTCTCCACTCTGTCTCTCTCGCCGGCTCGCTCTCTCTGAATGGTGCTTGGCATCCCGTAAAGGAAGTCTACCTGGTATTGAGTGCCAGCTAATGTGCCGCGCGTCGATAAGGGATTCAGTGTGACGGAGAATTAGACGCTGATGGCCGTGCCCCCGCGTGTCTAGACGGGAGACCCCTATGACCCGAGCGCTGCGGGGGTCATTCTGAAATGTTTTACTCTCATTGTATTTCCATGAATTGTGAAATCTCAATTCCGACCATACTTTGAAGAAAATACTTTTCATTTTTCGGATTAACCTTAGAGCTATGAATGTAGGGAACAAATAAATAAGTGCTGGTCTTTCTCCTGCCCTGTTTTTCTTTTGTGTTTCTTTTCAATTATATCTTGAAAGTGAATCCATGGCCTCTCTGGTATTTAGAGTTTTTGGAGTTCAATGATTTTTTTTTTGTGAGGAACAAGTGCACTGAGAAGGGTTAGGAGTAGTTCATCGCTTTAAAGTTGTTTTAAATGTGGGGAGAATCCTGTTTCTTTGGCCTCCTGGTACAAAGGCAGAATTGGGAGCATGACTGCATCTTGCATCCCAAGTCTCTTATGAAGACATTTTGCACTGATGTGGTGAAGTAGTGGTTTACCCAGATGGATGTCCAGTATGGGTTAAGGCTGTCGCAGTGGTGGAGCCAACAATATATTGGAAGTTTTCAAAGTTTTTGATGGTCACTTTTTTGTAGGTTATTCAGTTGGAAAAATATGTTTCATCCTTATAGTTTTGTTTATGTTGAAAACAATGCTAAATATGGCCTTTGATTGAATGCGTGGCCCTGTGTGTGTGTGTGTGTGTGTGTGTGTGTGTGTGTGTGTGTGTGTGTGTGTGTGTGTGTGTGTGTGTGTGTGTGTGTGTGTGTGTGTGTGTGTGTGTGTGTGTTAGTAGGCAATTTATATTTTGTAATGCGACTTCTATTTCCATACAGCAGCACTTGCATGACTTCCATTGAAATATTGTCCCTTGCCACGTCTGTCCCATATTCTCACCGCATTCAGTTAATGATAATAACATGGAGGCCTTGGGAGAAAAACCTGCTTTTCAACTGACATTCACATCGTCATTTCCCTCCAATTTACCGGAATATATTCTGAAATATATTTACTGAAAGACTCAAATTCAATCTCGTGCAACATAACATCACTTGATTGTTTCGAGTAATATCATGTGGAAAAAAAATGTGAACAAGGCATTCCAAGATCTCATGAGCCTCATTCGCCTGTTTTGTTTTCTAGTAAATCCATCATCTTTCATTCTGCCGTCCGCATATTCCTGGAATAAACCTCTCTCTCTCTCTCTCTCTCTCTCTCTCTCTCTCTTCCCCCCCCCCCCCCCACCATCAGCTGACCAACCTGACAGAGATCCACGACCAGATCAGCGGCATGGCGCGCTGCCCCTACAACCCGCGCCACAACTCCACCGCCCTCATCACGTCCGCCGGCGAGCTCTACGCCGCCACCGCCATGGACTTCTCGGGTCGCGACCCCGCCATCTACCGCAGCCTGGGGGGCATGCCCCCGCTCCGCACCGCGCAGTACAACTCCAAGTGGCTCAACGGTAAATAAAACGCAGAAAACCGGGGCGATCCCCGCAAGGCCAACCCCCGTGATGGGTTCAAGGGGTCAAAGGTCGACTGCGATGTTTTGGCTCTGTGTAAATGGACCGGTCGGGCTGAGGCGCGCGGGGGGGGGGGGGGGGGATGGAGCCGAGAGTGTGGGAACCGTCCAGAATAGATGAGAGTGTGTGGATTTCAGAATAGATTGTCTGCTGAAGTGATATTTTATTGATTCCAGAATGGGAGAGTCTTGCGCTTGCTGGCCTCTCTGTGCGTTGAGGTCAGACCGTGGGGAAGACTGCAGCGGGGTAATGCTGCTGCCACTGCTGCTGCTGCTGTTTCTAATATACATGGAGGTAGTTGGACGGGCGGGACAGATGCGGGCGTGTAGTTTCCCATCGTTGGATGGTTTAGGTTTCGTGAGGCACGTTGTTGCTGTGCAACTATAGCCATGGTTTGGTTTGATTCCAAAGCATTATCATCTTACAATTGCATTTACATTTAGGGCAATTGGCAGACACTTTTATCGAAACTCACTTCAAATTAGAAAATGTGTCAAAGGAAAGAGAAACAACAATGTATCGCCGCAGGTACAGTAAGGATGTTCATAGAAACTAGCGCCAAGCACTTACAAATGCTAGTTTACCCAATCCCATTCCCTGTATGCAACAAAGATAGCTAGGATAAGACGTACTAGTACTAATTTTAGGTGCCTGGAAGAACAACATACAATAAGTGCCTACATTAAGTTCCAGGACGTACAGCAAACAACATACATTCATCTTAATGAATGCAGTGATTACCATTCATGTAGCGGTACACAGCATAAAGTTAGTGATAGTATAATTAATCTGTATTTTTTCGTTGATCCTCTGAGGTCCATCTACATTCATCAAGCCCCAAAAACATTAACCTATCTATGACGGGAAATACTTTCCTGTAATAGCTGAAAAATGCAATAATCCACATAATAACCCTGATGAGTGGTTAGGAAAAACATGAATTGTTTCCAAGAATAAGTACGTGGCCCATTGCCTCTCGTTGCTAATGGCTGCTGCTGATCTCTATGAACATTTAGGGACAAAGTGGTTTTACTGAAAAAAAAGTTGGCAAAATCATTGTTTTTGTACTGCAGCGAGGTTCATCTTGTCTGCCATGCTGGTAATTATCCAACTGGATTTTTAGCGGAATTCGAACTCACTGGCAAACAATTTGAACGTTTGATATTATTCTGCGGTGATGCTAATCACTACTCGTCTCCGTTATTGAAGATGTCTTTGACAAACTGTGTGTTTAGTGTGTGAGGGTTTAATGGTTACTACCTTTAGTGCTGTCATCCTAGCTTAGCGCTCCTAACTGCCGTTGATAATGAAAAAAAAAAAATTGGAGGGTCTTAACCATTGAGGTTGAATTATGTTGGTAATAAAGTAATTTGGGAAATTATAAAGTGAAGTCATAAGGTAATTGAGTGAACGTTGATGGGGGACCGTGTGAATTACCTTTGCCAATAGCAAGATCATTTTCCCACACATTTTACAGATATCAGCAGTTAATAAGATTGAATTACAAAGACAGTTCAACCATGCAGTCTATACACTGATAGACAGCAAAATCAGCAGATTTATTAAAGACAAGGCAAGGGTAATGGGAAAAAACGACCATGGAGCAAATTTCACATTACTGTCAAATTAAATTGACATATTTCATTAAAAAGTTAATCAAATTATTCCCTGTCCATAATAGCATCTCCAAAGCCAAACATTATGATGCACAAAAACAATATTTTAATGATGGAAAAATCAGAAACCTAGCCATAGTTCAAGTACTGTCCCCTCCAAGCATATCAAGAATAAAGATTTTGAGGCTATTTAGTCCGTCCGGTCTACAAATTGATTCTGTCCGAAGCCATCTTGTCAGTGAACGATTCGGTTCTTGTGTTATTCACATTTAAGCTAAATAGAAAAACGATTACACGGAAAAGTGCCGCATGCATTGTTTAGCAGTAACCTCTGAGAGAAAGGGGTTTCAATAATGAATTTTTATGACAGATAGATTTTTCCCACTCTTGCCCTCCCTTCTGCTGTCGTCCAAAAACGCAACGGGTGAAGAAAGGTTGAATGAACATAGAGTGAGGGCGGGGGTGGCCGCAAAAAAAAACCACTTGTTCACTTAAAAGTGAATTAAATCGCTGTCAGGTGAAATAAAGTGAGCAGTTTGGATCCAATAATGTCATACATAAAGATGAACAACGTCGCATTGGCAGCACAGGGGGAGGTTGGGCCTGTTCCCACCAAAGTGTGCGGGCTATTACAGTACATCTGTATCGGCCATTCCTCATCCACACCTTTAGGTTCGGCCGATGAAAAATGGCTTTTCTTATTACGGCATAACATCATTAATAACGTGCCCCAGAGCTATTAATCTGGATCACCTGCTGATGTGTGGACCCCACGCGCAAACACAAACGCGCCGAGTCAATCCGTCATGGCAAAGAGTCCCGCTCTCACACAACCTCCCACGCTCGCTCTTTCCCTCTCTCTCTTTCTTTCACCCTTGCCTCTGTTTGTGTTTCTCTTCCCTACCTCCCTGCTTTCTCCACACTCCCATCCCCTTCTATAAATCTCTCTCTCTCGCCTCTCCTGTGTGCATTGCCCTGTAACCCTGTGTCTCCATTTTGTGTTCCTTCTACGTCTGTATTTGTCCCTTTTAATGGATCTACCTCCTGGCCTTTTACTTTTTCTCTATACCGACCCTGTCTCTAACACTGGCCCCCGCCAGAACCGGCTTTGTTTTGTGCGAGCGTTATATTTCTCCCTAGCCCTGGGTATCTTGCTCCCCTAGCCCTCCCGGGAAGAAGAGACCCCTATTCTGGGTTCCTTGTCGAGGAGTCTTCCATTGGATATTGTTTGTCTGTTAAACTAGTTATTCCACATCGGCGTAGGCCTAGCATGCTCATGTTCGTGAGAAGGATCCAGGGGGTACTTGTTAAGACAATATGCAATATGCAACAATATCCATATCCGTATTAAGAAGAAATAACATTATATATAGTTTATATTGTATTATTGCTGTTCATTACAGTGAAGAAATAGAAGCACACATGAGCTTCCTCATTTTTAAACACCTCTAGGCCACAACAACATAAATAACGATGCTCAAGTAGTTACATATAGTGGTTATATTATGGGCGGTAGTGATAATATGAGTCCAAAGGAAGAGTAGTAGTTTGGTGTCGATAAAGAGGGTGCTTCGGCCGTGCTCATGGGGCTGTGTGGGTGGTGGGGTTCTCCGTAATAAGACACAAAAGGGCTTAGGGACTCACTGTGGGAAGCCTTCTGACACCCTCACTGTGATCAAGGACTTTACGCATCAAAAAGTTCCTCGCCCTGACTTCCTGTGTCGTCCCTCCCCCCTCCGAACCCAGAGCCCAACTTCGTCTCGTCCTACGACATCGGCAACTTCACCTACTTCTTCTTCCGGGAGAACGCGGTGGAGCACGACTGCGGGCGCACGGTGTTCTCGCGCGCCGGCCGCGTCTGCAAGAACGACATCGGGGGCCGCTTCCTGCTTGAGGACACCTGGACCACCTTCATGAAGGCGCGGCTCAACTGCTCCCGGCCCGGGGAGATCCCCTTCAACTACAATGAGCTGCAGGGCACCTTCTACCTGCCCGAGATGGAGCTGCTCTACGGCATCTTCACCACCAACGTGTGAGTGGAGACTCGAGTGGAGGCAGTAGCTCGGCAGGTGGAGCGGGTCGGCTGGCGACCGGAAGGTTGCCGGTTCGATCCCCGGGCGTCGAGGTGTCCCTGAGCAAGACACCTCACACTAACGGCTCTGTTCAGAGAGGCGTGGCGTGCCCTGTCTGTATAAGATATAGAAAGGAATCATGATGGTGACCCACCATTACTCTCGAGGAGACTCGGCTTCCTTTCCTTTTCCTAAGCGTTGTTTGCTTAGCTAGGTGGCTCGGTTTGGGGACGGCTCCAATGGGGTTTCTTGGGGTTTTTTGGGGTTTCAGGTGACATGAGAGGACATGTTTGATAGATGTTGATGATGTGTTTGATTGCCTGTTGGATTAGATGTTGGATTCAAATAAGATTATTTAACACAACGAGTTTGATTGCATATTGGATTAGATGATGGATTCATCTTGGATTATATAACATGACGTGTCTCATTAGATATGGATAAAATGTTAGATTCAGCTAGGATTATATTAGATGATGTGTTTGATTACATACTGGATTAGATGCTGGATTCATCTAGGATTATATAAATGTATGTGTTTGATTACATATGGATAAGATGTTAGATGAAATTGGACTGGCTCGGATTGGATGATATGCTTTTTACACATTGCATATCTAATTTGATTTAGATTACATTAGAATAAATGATACATGTGATTCGATGAAATGTTACACGTTAGATGTGGTACTGGATTAGTTTTGATACAGCTATCTGTGCAATGCTTCTTTGGCTGTTTTTTGCAAAATATCTTCCACAAAGACTAGTTGTGGAATTAAATCAATCATGGAAAATTCCCTCTATGATGGGTTTCAATCCACGGTAATCGAATAAAGCTTTCCTGTCAAGTGTTGCAGCTAAATGGATTTGTGCCCCTTACCCCTGCACTTCCACCCAAACATGTGTGCCTTTTGCCGTTAGTCATAATACAATGTTTCTAGTGGCGCCTACACAGAAAAACACTCACTCACACACACACACCGACGCAAATATAGAATGATTGAAACTGTGCAGTATTTGTTATGGCACACACATTTGTGCAACTAATGTACACAAACAAAGCCAAACACACACACCCACATCCACATCCTGGCAAGCACACACACGTTTGGAGATGGAGTAAAAAGCTGAGTAATCTCCTATTTATGGCCGGCGCCTTCACATAGCTCAAACAGAAGTCTTTTAAATGGTATTGGAAACATTTCTCCCTGCGGGCACCATGTTTAATGAACAGCTGCGCCGGATTATAATTCACCCTGGCCAAGTCGCGCCGTTCGAGATGAGAGCTAATGCTCTCGTTGCGTGCTTCTCAAGTTGATGGGAGCAGACGACGCCTTGTACGAAAAAGCGATGTTGCGGGGCGGAAAAGTCAAAGCTGTATTTCAGCGCCACCGATCCATACAGTCAGTCAGGCGGGCGGCGAGGCGTGCGGGTTGGGGGGGGGGGAGGTAGGGGGGGGGGCCGGGAGGGGGGGGTTGAATGGAGCCTAATTGCGTCCCATTGTTAAATTTATACTTCAGTAACGACCATCACTCACGTTGTGGCGTCGGTGGGCGCTCTTTTGTTGCTAGAAGGATCCATAATTCTAACCGTGGAACAATGCGAGCGGTCGGGTGGTGGTGGGGCCGCACCACGCCGCCACGCTATAAATGAATAAAAGGAAATGCACTCATTTACCGCCATTCTTTTTTTGTCACAGAGGAAGGTTTTTTTTTGTCTACTTCTTCCTCCAACTTTTTGCCACTGAATGCGACTCCTCATCCATCATACCGGCTCCTATTCATTCCTCCTCTCGTCTTACGCTCCCCTTGTCCTCCCCCCCCCCCCCTTCCCTCTGTTCTCTGTGTTGGTGCCGCTCAGGAACAGCATCGCTGCCTCCGCGGTGTGCGCCTTCAATCTCAGCGCCGTCACGCAGGTCTTCAGCGGCCCCTTCAAGTTCCAGGAGAACTCCCGGTCGGCCTGGCTGCCCTTCCCCAACCCAAATCCAGACTTCCAGGTAAACCAGAACACACCAATGCAACAATAAAAAAAAACTTTTTTTGTGAGTTTGCACGGTTTGCACTCGGCGTGTAATAAGGCTGCAGATTGAGTTTTGGTTCGACGGTTTGTCAATCTTGCAGGAGCGAGGTGTCTGACACAATGCGTTAACGATTGCCAGACCGCACAAAAACATCTTTGGGTGCCGTGGTGTGTGTGTGTCTGTGTGTGTGCATGTGTCTGCCCATCCATGAAGAGAATTGTATGCATTTACAGATGAGCTTTCCCCTGAGAACATGAAAACATACTCTTCTATCTCTTCTCCTTCAATCAACCCTCTCTACTTCCCTCTGTGCCATCCACAGACACTGTGGTACATGCAATTCCTTCACAGCAGCAGCAGGCAACAAGAAAGCAAAGCTCAAACAGACCCTTAAAGCCCTGCGTCTGTGGGACAGGCAAATTAATTTTGTGTTCGATTACTTTCCACTTCTATCTCTTCCCCCTTTTAAACTCCCCAGGGGGGCTGGTCCAGGGAAAGATTACTGAGAATCTCCCGGCCAGCCAATGCTCTAGGCTTGTGCCGGCTTTCCCCTCTCTATACTGATGACTCGTAGGGGATCCGGGTATTACTCAAAAGTGCTGGCTCTCCGTTTGGTTGCTGGCTTGCTTTCAGGAGATAGCCACAGCATGGCTAATCCATGTCGCTGGGAGCGAGATTGAATTTCCCCAGAGGTGAAGCCTTGCCATGGGATACGACGCGTGTGCTGCCTTCACACGTGTACCCTCCCCGTCACGCTCTCTCCGGGTCGTGTGGCCATTAGCTCCTCTGGTACGTCAGCCACACACACACACACACGCACGCAGATATGCACACACACACGAATGCACTCACACACACACACACACACACACACACACAATCGCACACTGGCAATCACACAATCACAGACACACACACACACAACTACAATCACAGACACACAATCACACACACACACAATCAGACACACACACACTGACACAACTTCTCTCTCACACACACACACACACATCCAGTTAACGTTATATATTAGAACAGGCAGAAATTGTCAAGTAGAAATATTAGCTGTCTTATTTTACGCAAACACCTGCACGCCATTGTTTTTTTCCCTTGTGACCCACACACTCATTCTCAGATATAAATACACACAACAACTGACACACACACATTTGCCATCTACTCAATCATACACTTACAAACACAAACACACACACACACAAACATTCTGGCTCATTCTCATGCACACACCTACACACACACACACACACACACACACACACACACACACACACCACGCATCGAGTCTGTCAGCACATCACTTCCAGTTGGGTGAAAATCACTTACCTGCACGAAAACCAATTTCCTCTATCAGGTGAGAGCTGACCACAGATCTGCCCAGTTCAGCATATTGCAGGTGCGCCCCGGTGGGATTCATGTCTATCCACGGCTTTCACAGGGCCCGTGTTCCACAGGGATGAAAGCTGGATATATTTGCTTGGTGAAACCCAATCTCTCCCTTCTAGACTAGCGGTGGGCAGGACTCCCTCTCCCCTCTGCTGGGCTGAGGCACCCTATATCAGGGCTGTTTGGTAACATCTTCTTCATCAAGCATTTGTCAATGTCAGAAGATTAGATTTATGTGGAAAAGATGTATGGCCTGCCCGCAAACATCCCTACACACGAGCGTGAGAACGCGCACGCTCTTAGGCACGCCCTCAGCCCGGACACACATACACGCACACATGCACGAACACACACACACACACACACACACACACACACACACACACACACACACACACACACACACACACACACATGCTCACATAGGCATCCACACACACGGACATGCACACACAGACAAACACTCACACACACTCGCACGCACACACACAAACAAGCACACACACACACACACACACAGACAAACACAAACAGAAGCATTCTCACGTAAGCTCCCACACACACACACGCAGGCCTGCGGGCTAATACAGATTTAAGACAACATGCAGCAACACCCGATACAACAGTTGACAACAGCACTATAGATTTGTGTCAGGTTAGGGCATTCATGCCTGTGTTCTCCTCCATCAGTGCTCCTGGCACATTGATTAGCTTAACTCCCTGTCTGTCTGGTCTCCCAAGAGATAATCTGGCCGTTCATTTGAACTCCTCCGATCGATTTGAGTTGGGTTTCCCTCAGGTTCTGAATCATCTTTGTGGCACATCAACAGCTCATGCCATGGTGTAAAGGTTTTCTGTCAAACGCGTAGCTCTCCCTAAACACTGAAGCCAGTGCTGATGAGGGTAAATCTAGCGCAAAGGCTCAGCTAACAATATGAGTCTTCCTTAGCAATATACTCCTTGGATTAAGAAGGATGAACCTGCGCTATTCTTTTTTTTATGAAAAGTATTTAACAGGCAAACATGTATCCAAAAAAACTACAAAAAGTGCAATGAAATATTTTCACAATTCCACTCTCGGTGTGCTCTTGTATTTTAGATTAATGCGAATGTAGCTTCCTGCAAATACATATAGAGTGGGTGCTCCATATACCCTGCAGCCTTTTTAATTATTTAGTCTGACATTATGAGAATATAGACGAAAACAGCAGGCGAGCGTGGAGGGAGGCAGGATTCAGTCCTGTAGTCGCCAAATGTGATGCTCATAACCACCTTGGATGGCCGTCGGGATAAAAAGACAATTTCAAAGAAAAAAAATATATTTTTGGTGTGGGAGTGTGGGGTGGTAACTACTACCCGCAGTGTCCAAAGGACAGAGAGCATCAGCCTGACAAACCGCAAAAGTGTTGGTAATTAGAGAGGGGGGGGCAGGGGGCGGTGGTCTCAGTGTGCTCAACTCCACTCCCGGGCCAATATTCAAGTCTGTACCCCTCATGTTGACAACAGCCCAAATCACACGTCCATCACCGGTACATTCATCCATTCACGGATCACACCAACCAAACACCCCTCCCCCCTCCCCCAAGAACCACCTCAACCGTAGCCCTGTCACCCTCTCGCGCTGACGCCACGGCGAAGGGAGATACGCGCTCGGCGACGCAGTAACGCCATTACACGCACGCATGCACAATAACCATCACCATAACCGTTTCACTGGTGGCTGCCTGCTGTGGAATGGCAAAGTGAATCTGAGGAAAATGTCTCATCGTAATAAGCCATTAAAACACGCCGCTACTAGTTGTTATGTCTGGGAGATGTTCGCGTTAAGCAAATGATCAGAAGAAGTCAGCCAGAGTCTGCACATCAGAAGAGCGCTTCGTTTTTGCAATGGGTAAATTATTGATTGCCGCTATTTGACGAATTGAGGCAAGGGCGTCTGTTTACGATTCGGTTTTTAAAATGAATTATACTAATTTCAATCCATAATCCAATGCATAATTACGTCTTATCAAAAGGTAAATGAATTGGCTTTTGGCAATATGCTTGGTCCAGGTGAAATCCTGAATCTTTTCCATTGCTGTTTCAAATCCTTACTTGTTTATATGCTTTTTTTTTTTTTTACGTCAATTCATTTGTGAACCTATGCGGTGTGGATTAGTTCTAGAGAACTACAAATCCCTACGGACACCTTGGTGTCAAGATCTATTTCTTCACAGAGACATGCACCTGAACTTTATTAGTCTAGCTCATATACCCTTTGGAGTTGCTCGACAATTGATAGAGTGAGAGAGGGAGATAGATATAGAAAGAGGGATATATAGAGAGAGAGGGAGGGCGAAAGAGGTGACAGGGGATGTTTATCACTTTATCCCTCACAGTGGTGATGAAAAGAGGCATCTAATTCACCTTGGGAGAAGAGGCCGCATCCATAGCCCTTCCTCTCTGTTGACAGTCTAAACTAAAGCTCATTTTTCTTGCGTTACAATCTACGCTTCTGGGGAGATTGTCTTTGAAATGATGTAAGCCTACAGCCTTTTTTTTTATACTCGCCAAAGAGATTAAAGCTAAATATTTGATAGGCCTGGAATTAAACAGATTTCTGAACGTGTTTATTCATACCTCCTCACTCATTTTCCTCTCTTTTTGGGACTTGGATCCGAAACAGGTTTGTAATCATGTTGTATTCATAGATGTACCTGACTATAAAAAGTAAATGAACCAGCTCTAATTAATTTTAATAGGCATAAATCAAGGTTGAGGAATCTACTCTGGCATAATCATTCGCATTCTACTCGCAATTTATGGCAATTAGTGTTGCAATTAGATAGCGGCCTGCCTACAAAATTATATTTGCCGCAAAGGAAGACTTCCCAGTTGTGCGCGATAACATTAATTGCTCACGGATTCTGTGTGAGTTAAGAACTTACCAAAAATCAAAGTGAGAGGTCTATTTTAAATGCCACTTTTTAGCATTTTAGAATCCATTGTTAAAGTCAATTTTATGACTAACACACTGTGATGAATTATCAGAATAGGAATTATCTTGATCACTTGCAAAAAAAATATTTATTTGATAGTAAGGTCACAAAACCATGTGATAATTAAAATGCTAATGCGTTATCACAATTCCGGATACACAATGCAACTTGCAAAACTGTTTTATCTTCAAACCAGATGCACAAACTCAAGGGTAGTCCACGTAGTTTAATGTGCCATAAGGCAACTTGACACTTATCCTTTTTTTGGTGTAAGAATAATGAATCTTTTAAAAGGAAATACGATTAGAATGCTTAGATAATTGGCCAGGAAATGAGATACAATGCTAAATATTTAGAGTGCCGCCAATGAAACTTGGCTTGCAATAAACACGTATATGAATGAATTGTCAAGTAATCCTCTAATGTCTTTCCTAAACCTTTGTACAATATTAAAAACGCTTGAGGCTGAGTTGTAAATCAATGAAAGGGGGGTGATAATTGTCTTTTAATCATTCCCTTTCTTTCTGCAGCTTTCTCGCCCTCTGTTGCTATCAATATTAACAACATCATTTGGTTTAACATTAAACCGCAGTAGGTTCACAAATCAGATTTGAGATGAATATCTAAAGTCTGATGGCAGACAGGTTCAACTCTTTGTGAATAAGGCATTTCACTTTCCTTGGCTTGATGTTTGTTTTCGACCAATCAGGTCACCGGAGGCAAGGATCTGTCAGCAGCAAACACAAACCCTGCCAGCGGTTTCAAACTGTAACGAAGCGTTTGGAAGGGTTTCAAATCAACACTGTGCAGAGACTGTCCACCGTAGAAATGCACTTATTAAAAATGTACTTATCGTATGTCGCTTTGTGTAAAAAGTGTCTGCTAAAGGCTCCAAATTTAAATGTTAACGTAATAAAATCCCCCTCTGATGGCTAGAAGGGGATTTCTAGAGAATCTCGGTAAAGAAACAGGATAAGAGTTGTAAGTACGCCCCTTTCAGTTTTAGATTTTCCTTACTCGGTCCCTTTCAGTTTCATTTTCCCGACCGCTGGACCGGAGATCAGAACCACAGCAGCCCTGCGTCCCCGCTCCAGCCCTTCCGGAACAAAGCATCCTCATTATCCCCTTTGTCTCCATGTGTCCACGTCCAGTGCGGCACCATCGACTACGGCTCCTACGTCAACCTGACGGAGCGCAACCTGCAGGACGCCCAGAAGTTCCTGCTGATGCACGAGGTGGTGCAGCCCGTGGTGCCCGTGCCCTACTTCATGGAGGACAACGTGCGCTTCACCCACGTGGCCGTGGACGTGGTCCAGGGCAAGGACCAGCTCTTCCACATCATCTACCTGGCCACAGGTAGGTGGGGTCCGGGGGGGTTGATCGACGGATGGTGGTGGATGCTTGTGTGCGTGTTTGCGTTGTCGGTTGATCCGTTATCGTCTCGGGTCGAAATTGATGTGCGTGTGGTTTAGACACATTCTGTGTGTGTGTCTGTGTGTGTTTTTGTCATAAACCGTGTGTGTGTGAGTGTGTTGTTGTGTCTGACACAAACTTTGTGTGTGTACATGTATATGTTGGTCATAAACGGTGTGTGTGTGTGTGTGTGTGTGTGTGTGTGTGTGTGTGTGTGTGTGTGTGTGTGTGTGTGTGTGTGTGTGTGTGTGTGTGTGTGTGTGTGTGTGTGAATGTGTAGGGTGACAAATTAGTATTTTATAGTGTTCAGTATCAACATCTGTGATTTTCTTTATGGCACATTAGCACTCTACTGAACAGCTCTTTGAACGGGTGTTTCCTCTGTGTTTCCTCTCCGTTTGTGTCTTTAGTTAGACTGGAGAGGTGGGAAGACATCCCAGGTCCAGCCATTGACTCTAACGTTACCACTTCCCACCTCCGTATGGCTTCCATGTGCTGTGAAGCACACCTGACGTCGGCAGATTAATTCGCTAACGACTATTAGTCTCAAACCTCTCCGTTTATTTTGCTTTTCGACATCAACAGCTGGCACCGAGCAATAATGCCTCTGGGAGCAGTTGGAAAGAATTACAACCAATCAGAGCAACAAAACATGTGACATAGTAATGAGCTGTGATTAAACTTTTACCAAAGCCTGCTGAAAGTACGGCAAACACACAAACACTTTATGTGCAGTTGTTCTTTTTAGAGAAATAGACTGTTCAGTTTGTTTTTAAAACTGTCGCGATTCAACGGACCCTTCCACATT
>NC_044070.1:16836103-16971103 GCF_902167405.1 Gadus morhua | reverse complement strand
TTTGTCACACTATCTCTCTTCCTTTCTCTCTCTCGCTTTTTCTCTCTCTCTCTCTCTCTCTCTCTCTCTCGTTCTTTCTGTCTCGTTGTCTCTCTCTCTCGTTGTCTCTTTCTCTCATTGTCATGCTCTCTCTCTCTCTCTCTCTCTCTCTCTCTCTCTCTCTCTCTCTCTCTCTCTCTCTCTCGTCCCTCATTCACCTTACTTCTTCCACTCGTTTTATTTTGTACAGCCCTCTCCACGTCCTCTGGCCAAGTGGTGGATTGTGAGGTGTCAGGGGTATAAACAGTCGGTTGGGATTTCCTCTGCCTTCCCCTCTAATCCAACCACCTCAAATCGTTCATCCATCTCTCTCCTTCTCTCCCCTCCTTCCCACCTAGGTCGTGTGTGGGGGCCAGGGACCCTTACTGCGGCTGGGACCTGGTGCTGAAGAAGTGCACCACTCTGGAGCAGAGTGTTCGGATGAGCCAATGGGAGCAGAGCATCACCAAGTGCCCTGTGAGTAACGCTGAACACACCCCCGTCGACCTCGGCTTTTTGATGATTCCATTTTTTTTTCTCACACACAAACACTCAAACACACACACACACACAAACACACATACACAAAAAAGCATGACACACACTGACGCCTCCTCTTTTAAAAAAAAAATCCACCTAATATAGACAACCTTGAGCCAGAATCACTCGACTCTACCAGCACAAAATGTGCCCAGGAGAATTATCAAGGGTTCTTCTTCAATCATCCACCTCTGTCGGGCCTGTTGATGAACAAAACACCCTATTCCATTTACCCTCCCTCTCCCTCACTCTCTCTGGTGCCCACATTTTGTGCACAGCATTAGGCCAGAAAATAGCCTGTCAATTTCCACCCAAATGAAGCGACTCTTCTTTCAAGGTATCCTTCCTCAATGTCAGTCCCGGCACAAAGCGAGAGTGTGTGAAGTCTATCCCTCGCCCTTGTGGCAGTCGCACGTGCCTCATTTCAGCCCTCGGAGGTCATGGAGGTAGACGATACGTCGCGATAAGATGCACTTTATCAGTCCCGAGAAGGGAAACAAGAAGCCACCTCGTGCAATGATGACTTATGGACAGCATGAGAGGACCCCGAGAGGCAAACACAATCTAAAAGCAATAACAAAATATGCCAATGCCAAGCCCTGTCTCGAGGTCCCCTGCATACAATTCTCCTTATATATAATGAGCAAACGACAATCTGATCATAATCACTGTGCCCGGCACAGATATCAAGGTAGTCTGGATAGTTGTGATCTCAGCTTGCGGTTTGAATCAAACTCTCAAGCTGTAGCTTTTTATTGTAAGGGCTGAAATCGTTGCTAGGTGCCATTAGAAAAAACATTTTTTTTTCCAACCGCTTATTTTCCAAAACGTCAAAAGAAACTTTTCAAAATAAGCACGTTATTTGTGAGAGTTATTTTCCCTGGGAATGGCAACAAGATACATAATCATTGCAATGCGGAGTACTCACTGAGAAAAAACAGAATTGAACTCTACGCACGTTGGCCTTCAGTCTAAAGTTTCCCGAACAGTGCAACGCTAAGCCATAGAAATGAATGAATGGAAGTACGTGACCGGCCCTTCCTATCCCAATGAGCGCCTCTAATATTTGAACAGTCTGCTGAAGTCTGCTGTGGAAGCCCAGCGAATTTAGCTCCAGCCAGGAGCATGAATGAATATATATAATTATGTAATTATGTGAGTGTGTTTACTTCATTACTTGTTGACGCTGTGCACTGAGCTATGATCAAGCCCGTCCTGGAATGGAACGTTCTGTACATGCCTCCGTGGGGATGTGTGATTGTTATGCATGGGCGACCAACCTAATTTCCCCCACGGGGATAACTAAAGCGTATCGAATGGTATCGTATGTACAGTAGCACTTGATCCCAGGTGGGTTGCCAAGTCATGCTTGCTGACCGGGGGGATTACGCGGGGCGTGTGCCACTGTGTAATTCAGTATTCAGTATCAGCGTCAAGCCGAGCGCTGGAGTGGTTCCAAGGGGGCCGTGGCAACCCCCCTTTGTTGACGAGAGGGAAAGTTCACCGCACGGCTTTGACTCTCACACACAACATGAGAGGCAGTGGGAGGGAACGGGCAGTCACTCCCTGAGCTGCGGTCTCTCCGGGTCCAAAAGGCGCTCACAATGAGTATGAATTAAGTCGGGCGGTAAGCGCCGAACATTGCCGAGAGTTGCAGGAATAACGACAATAGAGGGGTTCCCGCCCCGCTCTAAACTGACGTTGACATATATTGTACAGCATGTACTTTTCTCTCGCGTGTGAATGCATAGTGTCTGTGATTACACACGCGGTGTAGAACCAATGTAGGAAAAAAGGTTTGTGTTATAAATAGATAAAGGTCAACTTGAAAAACAGAAGAGACAAAGAGATCCCCAGAATATATATACTGTCTGTAGATATTGTATATTATTATATATCATATCCCATGTACATTAGTATATGATATTATATATATATATATATATATATATATATATATGATATCTATGATTGCTTGTCATTGCTCAGAACGACCCTGTGTTTTAATGTACATTTGACAAATAAACACTTCATCACTGTGACTGTGACTTTGATATGTGAGTATAATCTATGAGTTTATACTTATACATATGATTGTTTCGGTCTCTTTGCTCTTGAACACAGTTTTATGAATTGCTCTTGCGTCAAACTTTTCCTCCTTTGTTGCGTGCGTGTTGGAGGTTGTTGGAGGCCGGTCGGAGGTGTTCACGTTAGACCACCCGCTGTGCTGCGTAGGCAGAGGCCCAGGTTGCTTCTCCCTCGTTGCCTTCAAACACACCATCTGCCACTGAAGAGAGCACAGGCTCCTCAAAACCACAAGACACAAGCACACTAGTTCAAAAAGTGAACTTCTTTAAAACACAACAATTCAAGCTGCGTTATCAAAATCCGGAAACGCAAAATACGTCCGTAATCTTGAATGTTTCTCGTCTATTTATTTCTCGTTCAGCGCCTGTTAGGCTGTCAGTTGTTGTTGTTATTTTGAGGCTGTGTTTGAAATTAGGTGTGATTTTAAGACCCCTCCCTGTCCCTGGAACAACAGGGCCTTTCCCCTGCCTCCCAAATTGATTTATCTCACTTGGAGTGCAAATACTGCCTTTCCATTCTTTGATTTCATGAAAATTACGACGTTCTTTGTCCCGCAAGTAATAGGAAATATGGTAATTCAAAAGACACAACGTTAGCCACCTCGATTGTAGAGGCTCATGGCTTTCGGCATTTTCGGCACGGATGCAAATGATTCTCTCTGCCGGAGTCGAGCACCGCCACCCAATTTATACCCACAGAGTTCAATTACCACCAATGATGATAGGCCGGACCTTATCTCCCACTCAGTGCCACAACCCACCATCATAATAGCCTCTATTTTTTTGCAGTGAAATCTTGAAGTTAGTATTTTTCAATTGTTCGGTACGAAGCCCATAGTGGTGTCAGGGCATCGCTTCTGATTCATCAGGCATGATATACTTCACACGTAACAACCTGCCTATTTCCCTATCTTAATGTTCAGTAGATAAGTTCTATCCATACGTGAGGGCTGTTATTTTCTCCCACTTTCCTCCTTTTTTCTTCTTTGCGTATTGTAAATTACCTTCCCTCCACACCTTTGACTAATCTCTCCGTCTCTATCCCTGAGTCTGTCTCTATTTCTGCTGTCAGTTTTGTGACTAATCCTTCGCTTTACAAGGCTTTCACCTCTCTCTTTCGCTGCGTCGGGGATATGTGCCGACGCTGTTTCCCGTGGCATCTAGTTGAGGCAAATCGATTTCCGCGTCACCCATCTGGCTTTGCTTCGCACCTCGGCTATCACAGTTTTGTTTGTGCAAGGATCATTTTGCGAGCGGTCCCTACGTGAACAAAGGCGGCTAACAAGCGTGTTGTGTTTTCTAAAGTGGCATGAGTAAGTTTCCGTGACCCTGTCCTCAACCTGTTCCCTCCCCCCCCCGACAGGTGCGTAACGTGACGGTGGACGGGGGGTACGGCGCCTGGGCGAGCTGGGCTGCCTGTAGTCATAACGACGGCGGCAGTGGGGGCGCCTGCCTGTGTCGGACGCGGGCGTGTGATAAGCCCGCCCCCCAGTGCGGCGGCCAGTCCTGTCAGGGTATCAGCGTGGAGGTCGCCAACTGTTCACGGTAACTGTCCGTCTGTCTGACGTCCTGCTGGCCTTCTGTCTGTTTATCCGTTACACCTATCTATCTGTCTGCCTGTCTGCATGCTATCTTTATGTCCGTCTTTCTGGCTGGCTGACTGTCGACATAATATCTTTATGTCAGTCTTTCTGTCTGTCTCTCTGTCTGACTGCTGGCCTTCTGTCTGTTTATCCGTTCATCTATCTATCCCCTGCCTGTCTACATGCAATCTTAATGTCAGTCTTTCTGTCTGTCTGAGTGTCTACCTGTTAGCTTTCTTTCTTTTTGTCTGTCTGTCGGTCTGTCTAAAGCCTCTTCCACACATTGTTCCCGTTAAATTACTGGGATAACCTTTCAGGCACTGATTGTGGGTTTCCTTATTCACACATGCAGCTATGCTATGGAACATATCCGTTCCCTGTAGCACCATTTCACACATGGCATAGCAATGCCAATTAGTTTGCTCGCTACATTTGAAAGCGTATTAAATCAGACGGACATAAAGCCTTTATGGCTCTCCCGGCTATGTGACTGCTTTCATTCATAACGCAGCCCAACGTGTAAGTGATCTGGGAATGTGGCTAGGTCTTGAGCAGGTGGATTGATGGTGCACATTTTCTGGGATATATTGATCCCTGGTGCCATTCACACGTGAACCCAGGCCGGACATTTTCTGGAACATTGCATGGAAAGTCTACATGAGTGAAAGGGGCTTTACTATCTGTGTCTTTTTTTCCTTCCGTTTGTCTGTTATCTATTCACTGTGTATATCTCTGTCTTCCCCTCTATCCATTAATCTCCCTGTCTATCTACCTATCGACCTGTTAGCTTTATGTCTGTGTGGTTGTCTTTCTGTCTTTTTAATCATCTATCTACTGTACATATCACCTATGTATCTGTGTAGCTATCTACTGTATCTATCTCTATGTCTATTTTTCTCTCCGGTAGGCTGATAATTTTTTATGTTCTATGTATACATGCCTGTGTGTGTGTGTGTGTGTGTGTGTGTGTGTGTGTGTGTGTGTGTGTGTGTGTGTGTGTGTGTGTGTGTGTGTGTGTGTGTGTGTGTGTGTGTGTGTGTGTGTGTGTGTGCGCATGCCTGTGCGTGTGTGTGTGTGTGCATGCCTGTGTGTGTGTGTGTGTGTGTGTGTGTGGACCCCAGGAACGGCGCGTGGACCCCCTGGACCCTGTGGTCCCCCTGCAGCACCAGCTGTGGCATCGGCTTCCAGGTCCGCCAGCGCTCCTGCAGCAACCCCACGCCCCGCCACGGGGGCCGTGTGTGTGTGGGCCAGAACCGGGAGGAGCGGTATGATACACACGCACGCACGCACACACACACACACATGTGCACATACATGTGCACACACATGTGCACACCCATAAGCACAGACATACACATTCACATAAACACACACTCACACACTTATGTAGCCTCACAAACACTTGCACAGACAAACACACATACATACACACACACACACCCACACACACATAAACACACACAGTCATGCAGGCACATACACCAATCTATATATGCTGTGTATCCTGTATGTCGGCGAGATCACATCAAATCATTTATGTGGCTGCGTACCATTTCAAATCATCAAAACCATCACAAACAGTTGTAAAAGTCTACTCCTTGGTTATGCCTTTTTATGCCAACGTTTTACCCCTACTTTCTAATTTTCTTGCTTTCAAACACACACAGCCAGTCAGCATGCTGAAGCATTCCAGTTGAAGTGAGGAAGAACGATCCCCTGATAAGAAAACACAAAACGATACGGCCCTCTCTCCCTCCCCTTGTTTCAATCACATGTAGGGAAGAAGGGAAAGGACTGAGCACTGGCTAATCTCGCTGGGTAGTGATGCTGCGTAACGGATGGATGGTAAATGGCCGGGGCTAATTGTGGACCCCGCTACCTCTATCTTCCTTCATACTCCTCCCGTTGTCTCGCTGATGTGTTTTCCTCCCGCCACCTGTGGTCCTTTGCAAATAATTCATACAGTAGGAGATAGATGGATGGCGGGAGCTGGAAATTGTTACCAGTTGTCACCATAGCAACAAAATGAGGCAGCGGCGGGGAGCAGGAGTGATGAGATGAGGCCGCCAAAGGCCGAACCCTCCATTACATCCTTCTACCCCAGATAGTCAGACGCTTTGTTTTCGCCTCTCGCGGTGCCCTTTTATTTCTCTCTCTTTTTCTTTGTCTGTCTGTCTGTCTGTCTGTCTGTCTGTCTCTGTCTCTGTCTCTGTCTCTGTCTCTGTCTCTGTCTCTCTCTCTCTCTCTCTCTCTCTCTCTCTCTCTCTCTCTCTCTCTCTCTCTCTCCCCCTCCCTCCTGACACTGACACAGTGGAGAGGCATGGGCCAGCAGGCATATTGTGAACATGAGAGATGAATGACTCAGTCCAATGCATCACATGTGGAGAATATGACGAGAAAATAACTCAATATATTGAAAGCAAAACACAGGTAAGCCCTAGTGTATCCATATTTTGACAGAATACATTTATTACCATTTTCTTTGGGGAGCAAAAGTTTGGTTTCAAGAGAAAGCCATACCACATTTGGTATTTTGCATATGTCTCAAAGCAACAGAGAGAGAGAGAGGGAGAATGGGAGAGCAAGAGAGGGAGTGAGCGGCCATGGAAAGGCTACCACGACAAACACAGATATATGCGTGTATGTGGGGTGAACACCTTCACACACTCAAGGATATACACACACACATCCCATGCTGTGTGTAGAATCTAACAATGCAGCATAAATAATTCAACCAAAACTAACTTTCTTAAAAGCCTCCTGTGAATGAATACCCAATTGTTTTTCTGCAGTTTGTAGAGCAAAGTGCTAATGAGCTCAGTTGGGCCATGCTAAGCAAGGCTCCAGGCTAAATTTGGCTGCTAAACGCTTGTGTTTACGGACCTTCTGTTCCTCCCTCCAGCAGGCCGATACGATATTCCCTGCTAACTCAGCCTATAGCCAGTGATTAGTAACATTTTTAATCTGGAAACTTCGTTAATACGTTTTTTTTCTGGGGGTTAGAAGAAGAAAACGATGACGGATTATCCCGTCTTTATACGGCTAAAGTTACGACTTTGTACTTGGCCAAATGTACTCAGACCTTGAAATCAGGCACCTGTCAAATGTTTTAACAGCTTGTCAACGCTTGGTTATTATTATCTACCCACCCTTTCCCCTTCCACTTTACCCACACACACATATTAAATACATGCCTTCGGGTTCAGGCATTCATCTTCTGCGTCTCTCAATACTGGGAGCAGATACACTCTCACCACGGGACCACCAGTGTGAAACACTGACATTGATAAACCCTGTAGTTACAAGCTTGGGGCTTTCATTGAAACTGTGTGTGTTCAGTTGAGCTCTCCGCAGCCTTCTGTATCCTCAGCACACAGAAATCCATTCTTTGATCGGCTCTGATCATTGGCAGAATATTCCCCGGAAAACAAGACAAAAGAAACATCCTGCCTTGAGGTGTCCCCCCGCTTACAATGTGAAATCCTTCAGAAAACAACGTGAGCATTTTCCCTTATAAAATAAGCGGGCTTTGCATGAGCCATAGCACAACAACAAAATGGCAGTAAAATGGCAGTTTTACTAGTCAGACGTAAAAAGAGTGAGCGCGTGCCTCTAATAGGGCCCAGCCACTTGGTTTTGTTATTGCGGAGAGCGACGACAGAGTAATTAAGCGTTTTAGGTGCCGCTGTTACGCTGTCTCGTAAAGGACGGCATTAGGAGTGATGCATGCATCCACGTTCTCCCATGGGCCGCGTGCACCACGGAGCTACAGGAAATACATACCTCACACACGTTCATTATAGCCTGGCGTGGTAGCCTGAGCATCACTTCTCGTTTTTTTAACGCCGGCTCTTTCATTATTTTTACCCCGCTTGTTTAGACACATGCTGCCGACTCGCTCTTCGGAGCGCGATACGTACAATTATTTTTGGTGGCTTGTTCGTTTTTTGGGGGGGGGGGTGGTTTTGGGGCTCTTTGTCGTGTTTTGTTTTACAGGGTGCCATTTATCAGAGCTTGATAGGCACGTAAAAGAGATGTGTCTGTCTGGTCTGTTAAAGTTTATTCGGGGGAGTTTTACAGGGTTGTTCCACACCAGTCGCCTATCCTGTGGTGTGGCCTCTTTGCTGGAGCTATTTCAGGGTTGCTGTCGACGGGACTGTAAGTATGGTGACGCCTCCGGTGCTCATCATACATCATCTCAGCTGTCCTGCCAAAGATGTGATTAACCGTACAGCCAGCCAGGATGGCTGCCATTTTGCTACGTAGCAGGTGTCCGGTCAATTAAGCAGAGTGACGTCCTACAAAAATCCCGACGTTGACAAAAAAGAAACACAAAACTAGAGTTCCCTAAAAGAAGGCACAGGCACACACCTCACACTCATTCTGAATGATCCTTTTTTTAATCTTGTTCTTTCCCTTCGCAGGTACTGCAACGAACACCTGCCATGCCCGGCACACGTCTATTGGTCTGCGTGGTCGGCATGGGAACGGTGCACGGTGCCGTGCGGAGGAGGCATCCAATCGCGACGCAGGACCTGCGAGAACGGAAACGAGTGTCCCGGGTGTAGCCAGGTATGTCAGACCCGTTTCTTATGATAAGAAGAGCTGGGCCCATTCGCTTGTCCATCCATCACTTTCGCTCTCCTTCTCGCTCTCTCTCTCTCTCTCTCTCTCTGTGTCGGTGTCGCTCTCCCTCTCCCTCTCCCTCTCCCTCTCCCTCTCCCTCTCTCTATCTCTCTGTCTGTCTGTCGGGGTCACTCTCTCTTTCTCTGCCTCGCCTTTTCGTCGGCTCGCATATTGTAGTAGTAGTTAAAATTTAAACATTGAGGGTGGATAAGAAACATGCTCAATTCACCGAAATGGTGCCTCTGTATATTTATAAAGCGACAGTGCTTTCGTTTGTTGTAGCGCATTAACCAGACTGCTCTATTACACCACACACACACACGCACACAGTAATCACTCCATACATGACTACAGGCTTATCGTCTGCAATAATTCCTGCACCAGAGCAAAATGATGCAAGCGGTCTTTGTGCCCTCCTTGTTGGCAGAATCCACCATGCTGTTTGAAAGCGCGTCGCTTTATCCACAGTCCTCTTTAGGAAAGCGAGGGAAGGAACTTAATGATATTTTACCAATCCCTTCTTAGAAATGGGGTTTAATAATGATACCGGGATCCCAGTCGGGGATGCGTTCAGTCTTCTTGGTTTTTGTGTATGTGTGTGTGTGTTTTTGTGCGGGTATTTTCAAATAGACCTTTGAAAAATCCAAAATACATCCTTTGTCCCATTTTCTGTTTGTGTGTGTTTGGAGTGTCTGTTGGTGTGAACGTGGGCTTTTCTGTCTGTCCTGGTTTATTTTTCTGAAATGTGAAAATTACATTTCAGAAGATGATTGGCTGTGACACATTTGGGCCGACAAACACTCAAGTGAAAAGGCGACGGCTAGTCGCTAGTCGGTAGCAGTTTAACACTGTGACATTAACACAGAATAAGGATCCATACAGACACACACATAACATACACTCGCATAACAAGCATCCCTAGAATCCGACAGCATTTCCTACGCAATCCAACACCCGGAAACTATTCCCAGAGGGATGTCAGTACCAAGAGTATTGGACAGCTGCAGAGAAACCCACTGCCTCCAGAATGAGAGGGTGCGGGAATGTTCCAGATATTTATATATGTTTTAAGACCAAATATATATTTTTAGCAGTACGAACATTGATGGGGAAAACTTTCCCGGAAGGAGTCACACTGCGGGAAGTGTCAAGTTAGACAGAGCTTTGCTGAGTCAATGAAAAATGTGAAAGGTCAGAACCTCTCTGTCTTTTGGGTTCCCCCTCCCTCCCAAACACCCCGTATCCTCTTCTTTCCCCTACATAACGATACCGATAGCATTAGCATGTAGCATTGCATTTCCTCCTGATGCTCTTTCACAGTGAACCTCACACATTTAATTTGTGTTTTATTATTTGGATCTGCAGACTCCACTGATGCAATTATACAAGCTGACCCCCCGTAAAGTTGAGAACAAATGTTAATATTATAATAAGATTGCTAATGATAATGGCGACAATAGCAGCCTTTCCCTGGTGCGTCTGAAGCTGGTAGGTTGTCGAGCTCAACTCTTAACTGCTTGATCAAAATGATATCATTGTTTACCTTGTTAGTTTGGTGAACACACACAAACACACACCCACACACATATACACACACACACACTTATTGGCTGTCCGCACAACCACACACAAAGAAAAAGTAGAAAAAGTATTTGATGTGACATCTGTCTGTGCTCACTCTTCCCAGAGATGCCCACATATTCAATTATAACAAACGTGTGCACATGGCACATACACAGACAAGCACACGAACACACAAACACATACACACGCTTGCAAGCACTCTATAGCACAGCTACCTATACCTCAGTTTACCACAGAGCTTGTCTAGCATGGAGAGCAAGATAGTGTGTGTGTATGTGTGGGTGTGTGCGTGTGTTTGTTTTGTAGCAGGATTGTTTGTGATTGTTTGTGGGTGTGTGCATATGCTTGTTCTTTATGTGCGTATCTCTATCTTTGTCATGTTTGATGTTGCTGTGACCCCCCGAGGTTTCGCCAGATATCATTTGACAGCAGAGCAACCGAAGGCTGTCTCGCATCCATGAAGACAATTTCAATTATCTCCAAAATCCCTCAAAGGCTCCTTCTCGCTGATGACATTGTCCTCGTCGACTCCACTGAAATGCGCCCTGTTCAAGAAAATGCCAAATTGAATTAAACACACAGTCAAGGAAAAAATCTCCTTTCTTTCCTTCGGTGAATGCCTATTCATCCCACTTAAACACCGTTCCACTGAGACTGAAAAGCACAAGGTCAGTGAAAGAATAGCCTGCTCAGGGACTAGCGGCTTGTCCTACGTGCACTTATTCAGCACTGTCACCGGAGCTCAGGGCCTGAGGGCACGCTTCTTGCGCACTGTTCTGAGCAGCGAGCAACATGAGCTCTACGGCAGCACACACAGACCCATGCCCTTCGAGTACCGCCGCCCCGGTGTTCACGTTAGTGAATGAGATTCAGACGCACGCTCGGTTCATCTCTGAGATCAGAACTTTGTCATCGCTCCCTCGTGAATAAGATTGTGATCAATCATGAAAATAGAAGTGGTCATCGTAACCGATTATATATTAGGTTGAGTTCGATTTATTTAGCTGACGCTTTTCAACAAAGTGACTTACATCAATGGAGGTAAAAATCTAAAGTGCAAGAACCATGGGAGAACATCAAATAAGAAAAAAACTAAAACCATATCAAATAAAATACTCAAACACATCAGCACGATCGAGTGTGGCAGCGGTTTTAATTATTTGAACAATTGTGACCCAGTTTGGTGTGATAAATGTATTATGTGCCTGGGAAATAGACAGTGAAATAGATTAATAGAGACGTGAATCTGAAATAACCATTTTTACATTGACAACTTGTACCCAATCATGTAAAATGAGTCTTCGACTGTTTTCTGAATAAGAAATTTGGGGCCACCTTGGCTTTAAAGTCAGCACTGTGTTTTTGAAAGCGGAGTTTTTCTTTTGTTTGGCGAAACAAATCGCTATGGCAGAGAGGCCTGTCAATCAACACGAACATATTCCCAAACACAGACACGCTTACATATCCTTGCATATCTTACAAGTTAATAACTGGTTAGGAGAAAGCAGAGAGCACGATTTTGAAATTAAATAACCCCAAAAACTCCCCTCCCTCTCTGCTCGTTCCGTTCCCAAGTTTCTCTGCCGCTGAGAAGTGTTGTATTTCACACACCTGTGATGGACAGACAAGAAGGAGTCTGCAGAAGAGAAGCCATAAAAAAACATGCCAGTTGAAAGTCCTGCCCTGCCCATGACCAAGGCAAGGGCACTACATCTGTGGCAGCACTGCTCCTAGCCTCTAGCTATGATGGCTTTAGAGCAGAGGAGGAACCACCCCATGGGATCAATAAGTATATCAAATCTATATGATCTTTTTCTGGCTGGACAGGTCTTGAATCGATATTTTGTTACAAAGAGGCAGGCGCAGTCAACTCCAAACAGATCATCTCACAGCGTTTTTCAATCACTAATTGCTGACGGGTTGGTATGCCATATCTAGCTAATGAGACTCAAGTTATAGATCATCTCTACAGCACTTTTTGATGTCGATGTTGAATCCTACATTTGATTCAGCAGTAATGGCCACCGTTCTCGCCCTGTCACGGGGCATTGCCATCGTGCTTATAAATGTGGCTAATTATAACAACCTGTTTTCTCTGCTCGTTTATAAGTAGAACCATCTTCTGCCTGAATGAGCAGGAGCCATATGCCACAGACTCGGTCCCAGACTGATAGTTTTGTCGTCCGACCTGGGATTGGTGTGGAACGGACCAGCTTCGACAAGCAAAGGGAGAAATGGTTCCGTTTTATTGGGGTGGGACATTTCAGCGCTCTACATATTTAACTCCGGGGACGATGATGTATGTCATTGGAAAAACTTTGGGGAAGATGAATTGTGTTATTGGAAAAGGTAATTTCTTCTATGAGCGCGGTGATGCAGTGCCTCTCTCTCGCGGCGTCCAGGTCCCCATGCATCAAGTCTGTCTGAACAAATAGAGCAATGAGACGATAATGTTCATGTCACACTGAATTGGCCTGAAATGAGTATTTATCTTCCTTGAGCATATGGGCAGAGCATTGTTCTGCCTAGGCGGTGGGACCGGTGTAGTATCAGACAGGTAGGACGGGTTTACAGAGAACAAAGGAAGAGGAACGGAGCGGGGAAAGATTGAATAATGGATGCAAAGGAAGTATGGAATGATGGATGGAAAGGAAGGAAGGAAAGAGGGAAAGAAAGATGAGAGGATGGAAAGACGGAAGGGAAGAAAGAAAAAGAGTGGAAATAAAGAGAAATACAATTTGTAGCAAGGAAAAATGGATAGAGGAAGGAAGGAATAAAATAGGGAAAGAAAGATGGAAGGAAAGTAAGAAAGCAAGGAAGAAAGAGGTGAAAGTCAGTAAAAAAAAAAAATGATTTGTAGCATTATTCTACCCCTAACACAGGGATCATCTCTTTCACAGCTCATGGATCAAAAATAGCATTGTAGCATTGTGGAGCATCATGTCTTCACGAAGAAAGTTAACTGTGCGGGGTAGACGGTGGCAGAGATGTACAGCAGCCACTTAACGGCACTCAGCACAGTTGTGTGTCCCCACTCAGAGATCCACCGTGTGGGAGGCCTGTGAAAATGAGAGCTAAGTAACCAATAGACTGACATTGTCATTGAGTGTGTGCGTGTTGAGTGTGTCTGTTTGTGTGTGTGTGTGTGTGTGTGTGTGTGTGTGTGTGTGTGTGTGTGTGTGTGTGTGTGTGTGTGTGTGTGTGTGTGTGTGTGTGTCTTTGAGTGTGTCTCTCTGTGTGTTGAGTGTGTTTGTATGGGTGTGTTTGTGTGTGTGTGTGTGTGTGTGTGTGTGTGTGTGTGTGTGTGTGTGTGTGTGTGTGTGTGTGTCTGTGTGTGCGCGCTCCATTATGGGTCCAGAGTAGGATAGAAGAAAAAGACACAGCATGAGGCCAAAAAAATAATTCGAAATGAAAAAGAATGATGGAAGGGGACAGAGATGGAGAGAGTGGCAGAGACATTGGAAGAGAGTGAATGGAGAGATTCCGAGGGTTTGACAAAGTGTGTTTTGGTCGACACACAGTGCTAATTGAACTGATTTGTAATGGGAGCATTGGGCTGCATTAGGCCTTCGGCTGACTCAAGCGCCATAGATGGAGATGTTGTTGCTTGCACACACTCGTATACACACACACACACACACACACACACACACACACACACACACACACACACACACACACACACAGTGAATTGACATGCCCATTACATTACCGTTGCCAGATAAACTCATTATGAACTATGGAAGCACACGTGGCCGCACTCACACCAAAAGCCCACACATAAACACACCGCTCTCACTGTATCATTAAAGGCCTTTTCTGAGTGTAACGATAATCCAAGGCATTTCTCACCACCCACAGATGGTCAGGCTCATAGCGCACGTAGACACAGACACACACACACACACACACAGACAGACGCACAAACACAGAGCACCAAATCCCTGAACAATCTCATACACACCTGCGCACATTTACACAACACTCAAAAAAGCCATGTAAACTCCCTCAGCCACACACACAGACACACGTAGACATAGACACACACAAACACAGACACGCACATTTACCTATTTAATACCAACAGTGCAGAAACGAATGGTAGACTCTACGAGATGAAGGCATACACACACACACACACACACACACACACACACACACACACACACACACACACACACACACACACACACACACACACACACACACACACACACACACACATAGGCGAAGCTTGATGTCCACATGTCCTCAGTGGAACAGAACAAAGTGAGCCTTACATCTTGACAGCTCTCTAACAAACTGCCACGCTACGCTCCCCCCGCTCTGTCTTTCTCCTGCTTTCTGTCTTTATGTCTCTGTCTCTCTCTCTCTCTGTCTCTCTCTCTCTCTGTCTCTCTCTCTCTCTCTCTCTCTCTCTCTCTCTCTCTCTCTCTCTCTCTCTCTCTCTCTCTCTCTCTCTCTCTCTCTCTCTCTCTCTCTCTCTCTCTCTCTCTCTCTCTCTCTCTCTGTCTCTCTCTCTACCCCTCTCTCTGTCTCTCTCTACCTCTCTGAACATGTTCACTTCAGCTTGTGACACCTAGAAAAGTAAACCGTCTGGACAGGGAAGAACAAAGAGACACTTGAGATGCGCATCTGCATCACTTCATACAAGCACACAGGCACACATATACATGCACACGCACGCACACAGACAGACAGACAGACAGACAGAGAGACACTTGCTCATACAATCACCCACACGAACACATAGATAGTATGGTAGATAATGCCTAATCATCCACATGAGGCATGTCCTTATGCAAAACACACACATACGCACGCACGCACCCACGTACGAACGTACACAGCAACACACACACACACACACACACACACACACACACACACACACACACACACACACACACACACACACACACACACACAGCAACAGGCACACACAGCAACAGGCACACACACACATAGGAACACCCTGGAGGTAACACACTAGCTTATAGAGATCTCACCGGCACTCAAACCTCGTTTGAAAGCTGTGAAGAGACCTCCGAGCGCGCTCTGAGCGAGGGACCCATTACCACCTTAGCCGTCTGTTGGGAGGGTGGGGCGGTTTGTGTGTGTGTGTGGGAGAGTGTGGGGGGGGGGGGGGGTACCTGTTAGCGAGCCCACTGCTCCAGAGGGTCGTCACGGTGACTCGGGGGGGGGGGGGGGGGGGGTAGCGTTGGAGTGTGTGTGTGTGTGTGGGGGGGGGGGTGTTTCGGCCGTGTAATTGAATGTTCCACGCGTCCGTTCGCCCCCATTATGCCGCCCGCACGTTCTCCCTCTCGCCCTGTTTTCGCCCCAAATGGAGACGCATAGCTCCAGCTGTCATCTGGAGGAGGGGAGTGGGAGCAGTGATTCAAGTGTGTGTGTGTGTGTGTGTGTGTGTGTGTGTGCGTGTGTGTTTGTGTCTGTGTGTGTGTGTGTGTGTGTTTGTGCGTGTGTTTGTGTGAGTTTTTATCTGTGTGTGTGTTTGTATCTGTGTGTGTTTGCGTGTGTTTGTGTGTTCGTATCTGTGTGTGTGTGTTTGTATCGGTGTGCGTGTGTTTGTACGTGTGTGTGTGTGTGTGTGTGTGTGTGTGTGTGTGTGTGTGTGTTTTTATCGATGTGCGTGTGTTTGTACGTGTGTGTGTGTGTGTGTGTGTGTGTGTATGTGTGTGTGTTTTAGTTTTCTGCCTCCTTCTCGTCCCGCTAACTACCTGCTCTCCCTTACGCCGGCCCACGGCAGAGAGCCGAAATGAGACGAGAACGAAGCCCTCTCTCCAGGGAAGGGCGCCCCGCCCGTCCTCCATGCTTCAGATGGGTCAATCAATAGTTATTGTCAGGCCCGGGCCACGTCTCCAGGGCACAGAGGGCCACCATTCATACCCGCCGCTCAATAAAGGACAGGTTCTCCGCCACGGCGGCGCAAAACTCATTTCTATGGATATTATCTCCTTCTTTATTATTTTCTTTAGCCCCGGTGCGTACGTGTGTGAGGTGTGTGTCATGAGGTGTGTGTGTGTGTGTGTGTGTGTGTGCGTGTCTGCGCATCAGCTGGGGATTTGTCTCAATTCGGGTTTAGAGGGGCTGCTGTATTGATGTTTATTCCACCTCCCTCTGTGAATATCTGATGCATTATTCAAAAGTGGGAAAAAGAAGCGGCATCTCTCGCTGCCAGGGGTGTCTGTGGCACGCGGACGTTTTTAAAAGAGGCTGCTCTTTTTTTTTCCGCCATGAAAGACAATAAACCTCGTCTCCTCACTCGCCGGTCATACCTAAGTTTTATTGGATTTTCTTTTATATGTATGATGAAATATAAATGACGGGTATATGTATATATATATATATATATACGGAGCTCGGAGGAGATGGGCAAAGGGAGACGGTGAATGAAGTGTGTCCTCTTCAGACAAGGGCAAGCCAAGAGCTTCTTCTGAAGAGTGCTGGGGCACCTTTGTAAAGTACACGGGTGCATGGTTGGTCGATTGGTGGGGGGGGCGGGGGCGGGGGGGGGGGGGGGGGTCCTCCTCCTCCTCTTCCTCCTCCTCCTAATCACTTATACACCAATCACCTTGCTGCGGAGCGGGGGTTTCAGCAGGCGGGCCTCGGCTCGGCCATCAGAGACCGTGAGTGAGGTTGAGCTTTAAACACAGTAATTATCTCCGCTAATCCTCCCCGGGTGATGCTCACGCGTGTTTTGTGTGTGTGTGTGTGTGTGTGTGTGTGTGTGTGTGTGTGTGTGTGTGTGTGTGTGTGTGTGTGTGTGTGTGTGTGTGTGTGTGTGTGTGTGTGTGGGCGGCTTGTGTGTTTGTGGTGGGGCGGGGGGGGGGGGGGGGAGACACTTAGCGAGCCTTATTAAATATGCAATGTGTTTTGGCCACCGTCATTGACTCAAACACACAACAACATCCACCAATCACTTCCTGTTTAGCGCCTCGCCTCCACCCCTAGACCCCCAGCCCCCCCCCCCCGCCCCCCCAGGCTCTTTTTCCCCACCCTGGGGGATTGAGCGGCCTCAGTCTTTTTCCCCTCCTGCCTATCTTCATTGATAATGACGGCGTGCGTTCGACCCCCCCGCTGCTTGATGATGTTAAATATTAATGCGCGCCGATGATTAGAGAGACGGCCCAAGTGAGGCGGAACGCGCCGGTGGAGATGACACCCTCATTCATCACGGGCCGCGAGGCAATCTGAATCCTCCCAGTGTTTCTAACCCCGCCACCCCACCGGGGGGGGGGGGGGGGGGGGACATAGGGGAGTTAGAGAGAGAGGGGGAGAGAGAGAGGGAGAGAGAGAGAGGGGGAGAGAGAGAGAGAGAGAGAGAGAGAGAAGGCAGTTGTAGAGAGAGCGGGAGAGTGGGAGAGAGAGAGAGCGACAAGGCGGAGTTGGGGAGAGAGAGAGAGATGGAGATGGAGAGTGAGAGGAGAGTTAGAAAGAGAACGAGAGACAGAGGGAGAGACAAGGGTGAGTTAGAGAAAAAGGGAGAGGGTGAGCATGACAAGGGGGAGTTAGAGAGGGAGAGAGAGAGAGGGAGAGAGACAAGTGGGTGTAAGAGAGAGAGAGAGAGAGAGAGACGATGAGGGAGGGACATGGGAGAGTTAGACAGATAAAGAGAGAGAGACAAGGGGGAACGAGACTAGAGTTAGAGGGAGAGACACACACACAAGAGGGAGTTGGAAAGACGGAGATAAAAGAAGTGAGAGGAGAGAGGAAGATGCTGACGAGAAGAGAAGGAAGCGGGGAGTGGCGGGCGATGCAGAGACAGATGGGCAGAGGCTGAAAGAGGTGACACAGAGGGAAAAGTACGACGGAAAGCATCGGATGAAAGAAAAAAAACTAGATTTTACACACCGATAGTCAGAAAATACCAACCAGACTGCGAGGGGGGAATTGTGGAAAGTGAGGAAGAAGAGGAACTATAATGTCAGAGACTCCCTCTCTTGCCAGCCTGTCCCTAACGACAGGCTGATGGATGCGGCAACGAAACTCTTATCTTTACTTTGTCAAGGTCTGACAGTCACTTGTGGCTCATGCAGCATAAACAAACAAGTGATGAGGAGGGAGTGGAAGCTGTCTCCCCCCCCCCCCCCCCCCCCCGGACCCCAACCGCCCTGTCTGTCACACACACACACACGCACGCACACGCACACGCGCACACCCAACCCGTCGCTGGAGGCTCCATTACTTTTATGTATTTTTTCAGCCAGGCTTATAGAAGCGTGTGATGGGGACCCCCACCTCCCCCAATAGCCCACCCATTATGGTAAGGAGTCTTTTAGTGTGTCATTAAGTTCACTCATACCACTGGAAGCGGCGGCCTGTGTTTCAGCTCCGTGGGTAACAGTGTTAGTGCGTGGGCTAGGGAAGGAAATAGGTGTGTTTTGAGAGCAGTCTAGTATAAACAGTAGGCAGTAGCCCGTCGTGGCGTTACTCAATGTCCTTACATAACGCCTTCATTTTATCCCGATAGATTAGAGCTTATGCAAGAAGTTTTTCCCGAACCGTACCTGCTTTTATCCACCTCCTCCGCAACTTCCTTCTCTCTCCCTTTCTTATTCCCCTCCCTCCGCCGCTCCCGATCGCCTCCCCCCCCCCCCCATCCCACCCCCTCGTCCCCCCAGCCCAACAGTGGCTTGTAAATTAAACTTGATCAATGACCTTTTCTGCCTGGCTTGTTTTGCACCATCGTCATGTTCAGCAAGTGGCCTAATGGGATTGTATCCGGTGTGTGTGTGTGTGTGTGTGTGTGTGTGTGTGTGTGTGTGTGTGTGTGTGTGTGTGTGTGTGTGTGTGTGTGTGTGTGTGTGTGTGTGTGTGTGTGCGTGTGTGTGTGTGTGCGTGTGTGTGTGCGTGTTTGTGTGTGGTTCTGTTTTTGTGTGTGTGTGTGTCTGTGTGTGTGCGCGCGTGTGTGTGCGTGTGTGTGTGTTTAACTGCAGAGTGGATTATGACAAGGCGTGGCAGTGGGAGAGAGAGAGAGAGAGAGAGGGAATATAAACTGGTATGTGACAACCACTCAAGGGAACGCAAGGCAGACATGACCAGAATCCTGAGAGAGACCCAGTGGGTGGAGGGCTGGGGTGGGGGGGACTCTAAATGCAACGTATATTCGCTGCTTAGAATTTCAATGGAGCCAGCGTCTCATTTATTTATTAGGGTTGTGGAATAGGGCCCAGACAGCGTCTGCCTTGCACTGTCTGCCGTAATTACAACCCCAACAATTCGCAATTACTCCCGTTGTACACACGCTTCAAATCTGACTCGGGGAGGATTACTCTCCGAATAAGGGCACCCAACGGCCTCTATTTGAAAGGAAAGAGATATATATACATATACACATAGATACACATAGATACTCACTCACTCGGTCACTCACTTTCTCTCTCACACACACAGACACTCACCCCTTTCACTACTCACTCACTTGCTCACTCACGCACACACACAGACATAGACAGACACAGACAGACACAACCACTCACTTACGCACTCACTCACTCCCACTCCTCCACTCACAGAAAGACTCAACCACTTTCTCGCTCACTCACAATCTCACTCAGTCACCTACACAAACACACACACAAACACTCACAGAGACACACACACACAAAGACACAACCACTTGCTCACTCACGCACTCACAACCTCACTCACACACACACACACACATACACACACACACACACACGCTCACTTACTCTCGCACACACTCACTCACTCACACTCCCACTCGCTCACCCACCCACCCACACTCAAACCCTGACCCCTTCCCCCCCTCACTGACCCCTCTCCCCCCCTCACTGACCCCTCTCCCCCCCTCCCCACCCAGGAGTACCAGTCCTGCAACACGGCGCCCTGCCCCGACCTGAAGAAGACCACGCCCTGGACGCCGTGGACGCCCGTCAACATCTCCGACAACGGCGGCCACTACGAGCAGCGCTTCCGCTACACCTGCAAGGCGCGCGTGGCCGAGGCCAGCCTGCTGGAGGTGGGGCGGCAGCGCATCGAGATGCGCTACTGCTCCAGCGACGGCTCCACGGGCTGCTCCACCGACGGTGAGGGGAGGGGGGGGGGGGGGGGGGGGTGCGCCGGTAAACATGTGTGTGTGTATCTATGTGTATATGAGAGAGGAGAGGAGACACATGTGATGTGTCGTTCTGCCGGAGCAGGGGAAGGGGGGGGCGGGGGGGGGGGGTGTCACTGTCACTTTGTCTCAGCCCCCACCAACAAATGGGGGGGTTGTACTATATGTCGCGGGAGAAGGGTTGGCGCGGTTGCTGCTGGTGTTGGCCGGATGCTTGGTGCCCGCCTAGGAAATGCACAAGTTGTGGGGTTTGTTGTCGTCGTCGTTCTGTGTCTGTGGGTTTGACTGTCTGGTTGTTTTGTTAGTTTGTGTGACTGTTAGTTATAGTTTTGGGTTTGTTTATTTTGTTCTATTTTTATTACTAGTTTTTGCCTATTTGTCACTTTGGGTCCCTCGGTTTGTTTATTTCTTTCATTTGTCGCGTTGGTTTATTTGTGAGTTAGTTCGTTCCTTTCGCTCTCTCTTTCCACTCGTTTTTCATTTTCTTTCTGCAATTTCCTACTATTTGTCATTCTGGGTTTCCGTCCCGTTTTCTTTTTCTGCCTCGCATTTATTATAAGCCGTCCTCCTACTGCTCCTCCTCCTCAGCCCCTGTGTCAGTCCCTCCGTGTGAGTCTGCAGCTCGGGGGGGGAGATGGTAATCGGGGTCTCCCGTCACGTCCTCCATCCACAGGGTCCACCATCAGGCGTGTTAATGAACTTCCAATCCACCCGATAGTCACCGCTCAATTCCGCTTTCATCCCTTTCGCTCTGTCTCTCTGTCTCTCTGTCTCTCTCTCTCTCTCTGTCTCTCTGTCTCGCTCTCTCTCTCTCTCTCAATTCCCCCTCTGACTTTCATCTCTCTCTCTCTCTCTCTCTCTCTCTCTCTCTCTCTCTCTCTCTCTCTCTCTCTCTCTCTCTCTCTCTCTCTCTCTCTCTCTCTCTCTCTCTCTCTCTCTCTCTCAATTCCCCCTCTGACTTTCATCTCTCGATCTCCTTATCTCTCTTGCTCTCTCTCTCTCTCTCTCATTCTCTCCTTCTCTCTTGCTCTCTCTCTCTCTCTCTCTCTCTCTCTCTCTCTCTCTCTCTCTCTCTCTCTCTCTCTCTCTCTCTCTCTCTCTTGCACTCTCGCCCCCTCTCTCAACACACAGCGCTCACACAGTCAGACGTGTCACACTCCGTTTGACACACAAACAAGGGGCTTCTTCCTCTGTTTCACAGACACACACACAAATCGACACACATTCACACACAAAACCTTTCCAGACATACAAACAAACACATACACAAGCACACCTTTACAGACACACACTCAGACCAGAGAGACATGGACCTTAATAGATGTGTCGTGCATTTGATTAACATGGGGGAAGCAACACGTTGCATTAGGAGTGTCCACCAGACGGCCCGACTCACCATCATGGTGGCGTTAATTAGAGCCGTTTCTTCGAAGACGGCTGTGCGATCAACAGTCTTCTTCACACGCTCGTGATGATTTGTTGTGGCAGGGGAGCGGATCAGAGGATAGTGAAGGCAGATGGTGTGAGCGAGAGATTGTCTCCTTGAGTGTGTGCGTGTGTGTGGGTGAGTTTTCTGATTCAGATCTCGTGCAGATGCATTATATAAATGCTTGTTTGTGATAATTGCTTCACGCTTGGTATGAAACAGCGGTATGTTGGAGGGGGGGGGAGGATTTCGGTGCGATGCTGATCTGTAAGGTGTATGCGGTGTACTTGCTGAATTGTTTCATCTTGGATTTAATCGCTTTCTGGCCAAAAGGTTTTCCAAGATGTTATTATCGTAACATTAAGACGCAAGAGGTAATTTCGATCGTGTGGACAAATCGAAATAACAAACTGTGCCTTCATTAAATGGGCAATATTTGCGATTCAGATCTTATCCGGTTTAGTTACATACCTTTCTGCTCGGTTTAATCTCCCACTGCATTGCCTTTTCAATAATAAATGAGAACTGTTTTCTTAGTGGGAACACGTATTTATCCGGACGTACGCTATATGGATTTAGAGCCATTTGCTATCGAGGATTGTTTTAGCATTAGCTGTGTAGCCTAGTTAATCATTCAGCTAGCGATTTACTGATTCTAATGATCGCACTGGGCTTCTATGAGCTGGGGAACATGATCACAGATGGTTTCTACAGGCCAGGCGTGTAGAAAGCATGTGTTGGGAGTGGGAGTCATGTTATGCATTGCTCGTGTGTGTGTGTGTTTGATGTATGTTTTGTCTGTTTGTGTATTTGATTTATGTATTTTCCTCATGTGTTGCTGTGTGTGTGTGTGAATGTGAATCATCAATACCCGCGCTTTCAGGTTGTGTGTGTGTGTGTGTGTGTGTGTGTGTGTGTGTTTGTGTGTGTGTGTGTGTGTGTGTGTGTGTGTGTGTGTGTGTGTGTGTGTGTGTGTGTGTGTGTGTGTGTGTGTGTGTGTGTGTGTGTGTGTGTGTGTGTGTGTGTGTGTGTGTGTGTGTTTAATGCATGTGCTTTCAGGTATTGCTTCATGTGTGTGTGTGTGTGTGTCACCCACACACCCAACACCATCATGGTGTTGGGTGAGTCACCAAAGGGTATCTCTCCAAATAGCTGTCTAAACTCAAATAACACAGCAAGGCCCTCCATAATGCTTAACTTGGAGGGTCATGATGAAGGCTGGGTTAATTGGGACTAGACTATATGGCAGCAGCTAAACCCGGAAGATGGCTCCATCTCTGCTAGTTGTAAATTAAATGAGCAGGGTGTCCTTGTAGCACGATATATACCACGGCCCATTATAGTTTTACAATCTATAATAGTTTTTGCAACCTCAACTGTGCACACATATCCTTGCTCGAGAGCTATAAAACTCATAAAACTTTTCCTTTTTCTACAGAGCTCTCCTATTGGGCGTTCAACAGGATAGGAAACTCTGTAAAACTGTGTGAATGGCTCCTTCTAATCGAGGAGGGACTCAATGTGTGCATACGTCGAATATTCCTGGAATCCTATCGATTGGGTTGGATGTGAAGGATATTTTTTGATGGCTTATGCTGTAAATAGCACAAGTAACCTTTTAACATGATGCATACTCGAAAAGATGAATGTTAACATTAAGAACTGAGTCCAAAGCGAGTAACATTACTGTATTTCTTAATTAACATCACTGTCACACTACAGCCGTTAACACAATATAGTACACGTTGAAGAACCAAAGGCTGTCTGTGCTCAGGAAACTGCGTATTATAGGTGGTACTCCTTGAAGGGAGCCCAGTTTAGATTCCCTCTTGTGGTCCTATGCTCCATCTTGTTCCATCTCTTCTTCAACCTGGGTCCTCTCTCTACTCAGTGTCCTTTCCATAAAGGCACAACAAATAATATAGTTCCGCAAGCACCTCCTCAGGATTTAATGAATCGATATCGGATCATTCCAATGAAGATCGACTTGCATCGCAAAATCTCTTGTTCTTCTTTAGCCCTGCCCTTGCTGCTCATGTGTAGCCACACGTTTGTGTGTGTGTGTGTGTGTGTGTGTGTGTGTGTGTGTGTGTGTGTGTGTGTGTGTGTGTGTGTGTGTGTGTCTGTGTGTGTGTGTGTGTGTGTGTGTGTGTGTGTGTGTGTGTGATACGTGGGCTGACCCACAGGGAGCCCGTGCTGCAGTCAGCGGGGAGGAGCCCTGAAGTGTTTCGTGTAGCATCAGGGTCACCGCGAGATAATTACAGCTGGGCTGGGGTGGGTGTGTGTGTATCGACCTCCATCCCCCCCGCTCCGCCCCCAGACCCTGATGTAAAGATGAGGGTCTGGGGGGTACTGAGTCATCTGATAAAGATGTACTGTTTTCGTTGGGTGAGTCACTATTGATCACAGCCTCCCAAACGCCCTTGCTTTTCCCACAAGATACAGGCAATAAAACAGGCTGCTGTGGGTGTTTGTGTTTGTGTGTGCGTGCACATGTACGTGCGTGTGTGTGTGTGTGTTTGTTTATGTGAAATATGAACCATATCACAGCCATGGGAAATATTCCAAAAAGGCCCTAAAGTCTGCGTGTAAACCTGGTTAATAGGTTCTTTTTGAAAATATTCAATGTTGGACATGGCCTCTATATCTTCTCTCCCTGGAAATCAACTGGCGAGAACTGAGCAGTAGCCCTCCGAACCTCAATACATGTCTTTGTTTTTCTTCTCTCTTTTATTCAAGCTTATCCGTTTTTTTTTCTTTAAAAGAGATCTTTACACCTTTCTTTGAGAGGCTGTCTCGGATTCAACGTTTCCTCTCTGACCCTTTGATCAATGAGAGGCCGCGTTCAATTGCCCTTTGCCCAGACGTTTTCTCAATCTCTTCAACTGAATGGGAATGTTTGTTTTTTTGTGGTGTGTTTTCTTTTTTTTTTTAAAGCTATAGCGCTATCAGAGAGTCTCTGATAGCGCTATAGCTTTAAATGGGTCTCTGACAGAGACCCATCAGATGTGAGCTCGACTCGTTAAGGTTTTGGATTGCATTTGTGGAAATGACACCCGCTATTGACACGAAGCGCAGAACATTCATCATCCCTGTCATGGGGGGTGGGGGAAGGTTAATCCCAACTTTCTCATTGAGGCAAACGGTTTGATGTGGGGGTGTTTCATCTGGGAGCACTCTCCCTCTTTTGTCTCTCTGCCTATCATCACCTTGACTCTACACAGCGCTCCTCCTGGTTATTAATAGACATCAATCAAGGGTGTGCGACTTATCCAAGCATTGAGAACGGTCCTCTGTAACATATCGCCTTCTCGCGTATCACTGATCAAGTGACGCAGATGAATTAATTAGGGTTGGTAATGATTTAAAGTCATTACATGCTGAGTGATTTATTTCCATTGTCATCATTGTCTTTTCGATCACATTTGATATGCCTGGAGTAAAAACCTAAAAGTGTTATTTTCTTTCTTTATTTCTGTCTCCGAATCCCTTTTGATTGTATTTCAATGAGACAAATGCTGCTGGCAGTTTGACACACGAAAAAGACATATGGAATAACATTTCATCAACAATTAAGTTTGTTATTGTCGTTTTTGTGTTGCAATTAAATGTGTTAAATGTGCAGCTGCAAAGCTCCAAGTTCTCAATCTGAAAATGTGTTTTGTTTTTTCGGAAAATAATATTCCTCTCATTAAAATGGGGGCTGCAATCGCAGTATGAACAATGGATTTGAAAGTCTGTATCTGACATCACATCTCAAAAGTTTATACTTTGGCCTATTATTCACAAATTCAAAAATCCTATTGCTGCAAGTCCAAGTGAGAAAGTGGCCAATTTGTTACATGAGATGTTAATGAAATTAAGACATCACACTGAAGCACTGTTTTTACTGTGCTGTGGGTGTTCTTGGAACCGAAACTAGACTTATTAGTATCTTTGGCACATAATGCAAGCATAGATAAAGAAGAAGCCACGTTTAATTCATTCTACTTAAATAATGTTCCTTTTCAACACCTGAGATGCTATAATAACAGGTTTTTGACAAGCAAGCTATAGCTCAGTAAGTAGTTGGATAAGCTGCTTGTGACCAAGGATGTTGATATATATTACGTAGTATTTTACAGTAAAAATGACAAAATGTTATTTGGGTTCAGTCTGTTTCCGTGGGTGAGTTTAAACTCATCAGTGAGCCGAATCAACTCACAATAGCAACACAATGCTTCCTCTGGAGGAGAGAGATGTTCTAAATATCACATATGCCTGCAGGCGTTAATCAATTACACATGAGGAGATGCACTCAAATCTAATTTACACTCTGAATGTGTTGTCATGGGCGCTGGAGTAGGTGTTAGAAGCTGCTTCCTAAATATACATTATTTTCCTCCAATGTAACTGCTGTGCGGCTGAGGGGAAAAGAAAAGAAAATGGCGCTACGCAGATGGCAGGGACATGTCCACAGAAGGCTGTTCTATTATCATGTTTGCTCATGGGGGTGAATGATGGCTTCGTCATTCATTCTTCTTCTTCTTGTTCTTCATCTATTTGCAACTGGTGCGTTTTGGCTGAAGTAGTCTCTGCCCCCCGCCCTTCTCAGATGCTACGAGTCTCTCTCTCTCTCTCTCTCTCTCTCTCTCTCTCTCTCTCTCTCTCTCTCTCTCTCTCTCTCTCTCTCTCTCTCTCTCTCTCTCTCTCTCTCTCTCTCTCTCTCTCTCTCTCTCTCTCTCTCTCTCTCTCTCTCTCTCTCTCTCTCTCTCCCCCCCCCCCCCCCCTCTTATCAATCTCCTCTCCAATGTTTCCATTTCCTTCTTTTGTCTATCGACCCGTGTGCAGGTGTGCACCTGTCTCACTCCTCTTCTTTTCCCCCCTTTCTCTCTCTTCCGCTGAGATAAAATGTGATGGTACACAACGTCGCAGCTCTCGCTCTCCCTTGCTCTCTCTCACTCTGGCTCTCTCTCTCACTCTGGCTCTGGCTTTGTCTCTCGCTCCTGCTCTCTCTCTCTCTCTCTCTGGTTATCTCAAAGGAAAAATGGGGTGGAATCAGGTGGAACTAATGAGTGTTCATACAGTTGACTTTAGGTTTAACAACAAATCCCTTGGAGATTATTGGCTTTTATAATCCCTAAACAGAAATAATTACCATAGTGTTGTGACCATTGGAATTTTGAAGCATATTTGCATAAAGCACTTCAGTTAGTCAGGAAAAAATTAGAGTGAGATTTCAATGTACTTTCTTTTCAACGTGCTTCCATACATAGAAACAGGACATGATTAACTTCATGATTATCTTCATGGCAGTGTATATGCGTAAGTGTGCCTGTTTGGGTGTGTGTGTGTGTGCTTGTGTGTGTATGTGTATGTGTGACAGAAATAAGTTTTAGCTCTTGGTGACAGCCGTGATTAATAGTGTCGCTGTTTCCTACCGCTCTTTATATCGGAGAGTCGGCATGCAGCATCATGGTGTTGGGTGTAGTTCCGTGCTGTTTCCATGGCTACTGAAGCATAAAGGACAGGGGTCACATGGGTTCTACTCAGAGTGGCTGAGGGTGAATCCCTCTGTACCTGAGTGACCCTGAGACAGCTCCCATGAGCCGGACAGCTCCCCCAGTTGTAATCCAAGCCGAAAGCCCCTGGTTTCATATGGCTGTAAGAGGAGTATGGTGCACTGCACCCACGGGATGATGCATGAGCTCACAATCACACACACACACATGCAAGAAAGCACACACACACACACACACACACACACACACACACACACACACACACACACACACACACACACACACACACACACACACACACACACACACACAAACACACACAATTTGTTTGAAGCCCTACTATGTGTACCTACTGTACAGCCATAAAAACTGCATTGTTATTTTCAGTTTGGTTTGTTATTCCTATACGGTTTCTATGGGAGGAAAGTTCAACCAGAATTGTTGCCTTTCTGAATGTATTGCGGTTCTTACCTATAGCCGACCAATCGGAGAGCAGTTGTCCCTTCTCATGTTGTCATACTCACACTTGGATTGTGCAAAGAAAGTTAATGCATAATACAAGAGAATGCAAGACAAAGAGTGCACAAGAAATTTCAATAGACAATGCATTATACACTTGCACACAAACACGCACACGCACACACACCCACACACACACACACACACACACACACACACACACACACACACACACAATCTGCCAGCGGCCTGAGTGTGAGATGTTGACAGCTCATATCCAAGTCGAGATGGGGAGATATAAAATATGAGTCCATGTATTTTGGTGTTGTTCACACATTATGCAGAACTCCCGGCATGATATTAGCTCACACTGCCATCACCCTCTCTGAATAGGTCTAGCGGCTTTCGTTCATTTACTCCTCTCTTACTCTTTAACTCATCCCTGTCTGTCAGTCTGCCTGTTTGTCTTCCTCCCGAACCCTCTGTGTCAATAGCATAGCTGTGAGCAGTGTTTGTAGTTTAACCGAGTTTGACCTTCCATCCTCCTCCTCCTCCTCTTCCTCCTCCTCTTCCTCACTCTACATACAGAACGTACAGTACAGGCCGCCTACAGACTGCTCTGCAGCACATGTGTCAGCACACACACACACACACAAATACACACACATTCCTCCCACAGACGTCAAACAACCCTCCCTCCAAACACACACACACATACACACACACACACACACATTCCCCCTGCAGACATGAACAACCCACCCCCCACACACACATGCGCACACACACACACACGAACACACACACACGCACACACACACGTGAGTACACAAACGCACACACACACACACACACACACACAGACACGAGTGTGTGTGCACACACACACAGACACGTGAGTGGGTGCACACACGCACACACACTCCCATGGCATGGCGAGGGGTAGATGGATGTCCCGGTGTGTTTACAGGGGGACAGTGGGCAGGTGGCTGCTTCACTGTGTCCTGCTTAGCCGTGGCTGAGCTCCGTCTGCCTGGTGAGGCTGTGCAGAGATTAATCCGCCGGCACTCCGCTCCGCTGATCGATGGAGAACTCCGGCTCCATGTTTTACAGGGTGGCCGTCCACATTGTTTGTCTGAGCTGCAGGAGGCTAACCTCTGTAACGATGAATTGCACGCAATTCATCATCCGAGCTTGTGTGTGTGTGTGTGCGCGCATGTGTGTCTGTGTTTGTGTGTGTGTGTGTGTGTGTGTGTGTGTGTGTGTGTGTGTGTGTGTGTGTGTGTGTGTGTGTGTGTGTGTGTGTGTAATAAAGAGAGCTTATTTGTGTGTTTGTGCATGTGCGTGTATGTTTATGTTTATGAGTGTGCAACTTGAGTTTGTGTCTGTGTGTGTGTATGTGTTTGAGAGCGCCCATCTAAGTTCCAGTTTGTGTGTGTGTGTGTGTGTGTGTGTGTGTGTGTGTGTGTGTGTGTGTGTGTGTGTGTGTGTGTGTGTGTGTGTGTGTGTGTGTGTGTGTGTGTGTGTGTGTGAGAGTGAGCATCTCATTTCCAGTGTGTATCTGAGTGAGTGAGTGCATGCATGTGTTTCTGTGTGTGTGTGTGTGTGTGTGTGTGTGTGTGTGTGAGAGAGAGCATCTCATTTCCAGTGTGTATCTGAGTGAGTGAGTGCATGCATGTGTTTCTGTGTGTGTGTGTGTGTGTGTGTCTGTGCGCTTGAGATACTGTGTGTGTCATATGTAATATAAGAGAGCCGGTGCCGGAGCACTAAACACTCTGTGGCGGGTGGAGGCGACGGGAGCGGTCCCTTCCCCCTCACCCAACAGGGCTTGATAGAGAGCGCGGGTCACCCTGGCAGGCAGCGGCCGTCCATCGCACTGCCTGCGCAGAATCAATAAAGAGAGTTGTGGCCTCGCTGGTGCCTGTCCGCAACGCCAGTCACAGACAGGTCACGGGAGGATGAGGAGGAGGAGGAGGAGGGGTTGGAGGGGGACGGACGGGGACGGACGGGGAGTTGCCACACAGTGCCAAGGTCTGCCGTACTTATGACGAGGTCATGGGTGTTTTTTTTTCCCCTGGCGATAGGTAAACACTCGGCTGTCCCTCTGACCGTACACATGCACCGGGGAATACAGAGCAGGGGCGTCCAGAGGGGCCGGTGAGTGCTCGGATCAGGGGCCCCGGGCAGATGGAGAGCAGAACGCAGACAGGGAGGACGTGAGGGACGGACAGAATGAGGGAGGGAGGGAGGGAGGGAGGGGGGGAGAGAGGGAGGGAGGGAGGGAGGGAGTGCAAAGGTGGAGGGACGAAGAGACGTGGAGGGATAAGGGATGAAGGAAGGACAAACAAAGAGACATTTTGTATTATCGGAGTTCCATTATTGCAATCAGTGGGTCTTTGCTTCTTGCCTCCACTGAAAGTATTGTTCGATTAGACGTTTTAATTCATATTCTAGGTGATATTGGAACAAAAGAGAGGGATACGTGGGCGGCCAAATTTGACAAAGGGGATTGAAATTGAAATTGGTGAAAAGCGAAACTTGCGATCTGTCATAACAGCCTGGAGTGTTCAATGAGTGAATCATCAGCAGTTTGCTCTGTGATTAGCATTAACTTGAACAAATGAGCACATTTTCACCGTGATTGAAAACTTTTATAATTTCCTTGTCTCATCATCTATCACATTCTTTATCTTTGTATGTCTTGTCTGTCTGTGAGCCTATCCGTCTGTCTGTTTATATCTGTCTGTCTGTGTCTATCTACCTGTCAGTCTGTCTTTCTGTCTGTATGACTGTCTGTCTGTCTGTCTGTCTGTCTGTCTGTCTGTCTGTCTGTCTGTCTGTCTGTCTGTCTGTCTGTCTGTCTGTCTGTCTGTCTGTCTGTCTGTCTGTCTGTCTGTGTGTGTGTGTGTGTGTGTGTGTGTGTGTGTGTATCTGTCTGTCTGTCTGTCTGTCTGTCTGTCTGTCCTCTGTCCGTCTGTCTGCCTGTCTGTCTGTCCGTGCCGAGCACAAACCTCCATGCTGACCATGCCCCTCGATCCTCCCGCCCCTCCCCCAGGCGAGGTGCTCCGGCTGGGCAGGCTCTCGGGCCACGCGGTCAGCGGTGGCTGGACTCCCTGGAGCTCCTGGGCCCAGTGCAGCAGAGACTGCAGCCGGGGGGTCCGCAGCCGGAAGAGGTCCTGCAGCAACCCCGAGCCCAAGTACGGGGGGCAGACCTGCATGGGAGCGGCGCAGGAGTATCAGGAGTGCAACGTCACCCCCTGCCCAGGTATACACGCACACACAGATGCACACACACATGGGCACATACACACACACACACACACACACACACACACACACACACACACACACACACACACACACACACACACACACACACACACACTTACACACAATATGCAAACGGGTGTCCACACCAGGCATCTTGCATGAGGGCGACATGCTGCATTTGCATGAGCGGAAAACATTCATGTGAATGGGCATCTTTTGTCCTATTCTTCCTCCTTAAAAAACGTGACAAAAAAGTAGAAAACACGCCACTTTGGCCACACCTAACGAGAAGCAGGGCATCTATTTTACATCGCTTTTAAAAGAGACGCTGCTGGAGTGCTGAATAAAGAACGAGTGAGCCACAAGCCAAAAAAACGAACAGCTGAGAAAACCCACCAGCCATCCACTCCACAAAGAGCTCTGGCTGAGAGCCACACGGGTGTAAATCTGCAACACGATTTTGGGGAGTTTTTCCTTCCAAGACCCCAATTTACACCAGGAACCAGAGAGACAATCCCTTTGGCGCTCCAGTGTGTAATTATTTCCTGGGGTAATTATGCTTCTCGCTACGGGGTGGAGAGGGCTGTTCAGCATGCCTCATTCCGTTGTGAAAAGTCTCAGAGACAATGCATTTCCCTCCCCTGAATCTCCCCCTCCCTCCCCCCTCCTCAGCAGTCAAAGAGGATAACGGGACACTCTCTAATGAAATGAATGCTCTGTCTGCCAAGGCAGGTAATAACGCTGTCTAAATGGCTGTGCTGTTGCTTGTAGTTTGGTATTTGGAGCGCTGTGATGGGCGATGTGGTCGACCCCAACGCTGGAGGAGTTAGACACTGTGTGTGTGTGTGTGTGTGTGGGGGGGGGGGGGGGAGGAGTTATTAAACAACCGGTAAAGGGCACACAGGTGTGATGATTGATTACCTGGAATTACTATCCAGCCCGTGGTCATATCCCCTACGTCTTCCTGGCCTTTCTTCCCTTGTGTTCTGCTTTCTACTTTACGCTACGCTGTTCTGTCCAATAAAGGCGAAACGCTAAAAAGCAATGTCAAAAAGATAAAGCGGGAGATCCGCAGGATTGCGTATAAAGATGGACAGACAATGGCATGGAAAGTCATTTCTAAAATGTCAAAACCTACCTGGGAATGCTGCTTCGCAATTGGAAGCGAGCGAGACAGGAGAGTGACAAGCTGTTGGCTTTCTTTTATTTTTCCCCTATCCCGTTTTTCCATATGCTGTGAGTTTTTGTGTGCCGCCTGCCAATCAGTGCCGTGCGTCTGGTTACAGGTTCTGGGGGAATCTTTTAGATTACTACTGTAGATGGCAGAGCGTCAACATCCACACACAGAACCTTTGTTTGCGCAGTGGTCCCAAACGCTTTCCCCTTCTGGAGGAACCTGAAATGTCAGATGAATGCATGATGCTTTCCGTAGCCTAGGCGATGGGGGAGACTGGGGGGGGGGCATGGATTTCTGCGGTTATTTATATTCTCAGCACTACAAATACTTTTACCTTAGCGTGGGCGTGTTTCTTCTCCAAAGTTAACCAAAGGGACCCTCCTTACACATCTTAAGTCCCACTCTTTAGCTACACTAAATACAAACGCCGGCGTGGTTAGGGCCCGTCTTGTGGGGGATGAGGTTATAAGTGGGTGGTTGGATGGATTTTCAAATGTGGTAAACGATATGTCACTCTGCGGGAGAGAGATATTACATTGAGTTGACAAAAAGTATTTGGCAACTTAAAGAAGCTGGGCCGGGCTCCTAATGAAAATCCCCCAGACGGTTCTGTGAAACGTCTCAATCCGCTAATGTAAAAAGCGGGCTTTTATCCAGCGCAGTTCACAAAGGATCCTTACATCTGTTGCTGCGGGCTCTGGCAAACGACTGTGTACTTGGACGTCGATGTTTTCCGAAGGGTTTGCTGTGTTCTCGGGACGTTGGTTCATATCTGGCCCAGTGTGAAGGGAAAACTACACCGAAATAATCACAAAGGTGTTCCAAGGCTAATATTCTTCTATTAATTAGAGGAAAGACTGTGGAGTCTGGAGGTTCCCAGGCCGTCCAGACCAGCTGGAGAGAGACACGCACTGATTATCATGCACACTTCAAACACACCCGCATGCATTCTAAACGCTTCAGTTGGATTCACTCATAGCGTTGATATAATGGATATTAACAATAGCAAACGCTCTTAACTATTTCCATAATGTTCTGTTAATGACAAACCCAATGATACATGGTAACGTCTGCGTGCCGGGCTGCCTTCGCCCCGGTTGACATAATCTAACAACATCTTAGCCATCTTGCGTAGCTCTTCTCTGCACAACTGCACGTCTCCCACACGCTGCTGTTTTCCGCACATGTCCTCACACACATCAGCACACGGCGGCGCCCGCAACTGTAGCCTAGGCTACTGATGCGAGAGTCTGGAGCCCGGTGTTTCTGTGTGTGTGTGTGTGTGTGCGTGTGTGGGTGCGCGTGTGCTTCAGCATGTTGAGTGGTGAAAACCTGGTTCATGGGGAAGTCACTCGGGTAGCTGGAGAACACACACCCACATTCATATAATACACTCGCATGCCCATACAGAGGTGCACACCTATACCTACGCACACACACACAGACGCACACACACACACACACACACACACACACACACACACACACACATAAAAACAATCACACATTCCCACATACACATGCTCACACACACACACACACGAAGAAACGAAGAAACAACGATAGACAACGATACATTCACTGTGGTCTGTTTAACCTTCAACGTGACGTCAGATAAAGCTGTACCCCTCCCCCCCCCCCCCCCCCCCCCCTGTGGTGTCAGTGGACGGGAGCTGGTCCTGCTGGTCGTCATGGTCGCGCTGCTCCGTGACCTGCGGGGGGGGACATTACATGAGGACCAGGACCTGCAGCAACCCCCCACCGGCCCACGGAGGAGACATCTGCCTGGGCCTGCACACTGAGGAGGCCCTGTGCAACACACAGCCCTGTCCAGGTACACACACACACACACTGTCACACACGCACACTCTCTGTCACACACACACACACACACTCACTTCCTCTCTGTTCACATGTGCATGCACACACACACACACTGTCACACACGCACACTCTTTGTCAAACACACACACACACACTCACTTCCTCTCTGTTCACATGTGCATGCACACACACACACACTGTCACACACGCACACTCTCTGTCACACACACACTCACTTCCTCTCTGTTCACATGTGCATGCACACACAAACACGCGCGCGAGACATGACTCATATGCACACACACACACACACTTCGTCACACTCTTTCATGCACACTCACAAGCACAAGTATGAAAAGTGAATGGGTATGAATGTACATGCACCTATCCATCAACCCACACTCAGTCACACACACACACACACACACACACACACACAAAGGCGTGCACAGACGTATTCCAGGAGGCATGAGCACACACATACACACAAGCACATGCACACTTCCCATGAACACACAAAGCCATCATGCTTAATGTCCAGTTGAAAGCACCCACACACACAGACACACACACCAACCCGCACACACAAACATACACACAGACACTCACAGGTATACACACACGTGTACACACACTCATCAAGCGCAAGAGGCGCAAGTAACACAGGACCCAGGCCTCATGCATAATAAAGTACCTACACATGCATATCTAGACTCTGGACTACGTGCGAAGAATATTACAATGCTACGCTGTCCATCATCATCCTATTCAAGCACTTATAGATAAGACATGATCTCTCTCTCTCTCTCTCTCTCTCTCTCTCTCTCTCTCTCTCTCTCTCTCTCTCTCTCTCTCTCTCTCTCTCTCTCTGCTCTCTCTGCTCTCTCTCTCTTTCTGCTCTCTCGTTTGCGCTCCCACTAACACTCACAGCCGTTCAGCTTTTATCAGCGTATAGACCCTCGTGCAGACACACAGAAAACACACACAATGGCACAAGCACTCACAGTCACACTGCTCATATTGTGTATATCAGCTGACGGACGGACACACATACAAGAACACACACTCCAACACACACAAACACACACACACACACACACACACTACCACAGATCAGGAGGTTGACTCTATGTTAATGGTATTCCATGCGTTACGGTTCTCCCAGAGAGTTGGTCCAGCTGGTCAGACTGGTCCCAGTGTGAAGGGGCCGTGTCCCAGATGCGAGTGCGCCACTGCGATGTCCTCTTCCCTACTGGGAACCAGTGCTCAGGCAACAGCACCGAGACCAGACCCTGCCCGCCCGACTCCAACTTTATATCAGGTGAGCACGCACGCACGCGCACACGCACGCACGCACACACACGCATGACACACACAGACAGACAGACAGACAGACTCACAGACACACAGACACACAGAGTCACGGACACACACGCACGCTCAAGCACACACACACATACACCCAACCACACACGCACAACCCCACAAACACAGACTCACAACCACACACACATACTCACAACCACACTCACAACCATGCACACACACACACCCACAACCACACACGGACCCCATCGTCTTACACCATTCCCCTCCTGTTTAACAGGCTAGGGCACTCGTGCATGATTTAACGTGCACTGCTCCACAGCCCCGACTCCACACCTCGCAGTGCAGAGAGGTCCGGTTATTACCATTACGGATACGTGTGAATGGGATTACTCAGTGAATCCTGGCCAAAGAGAGACAATGTGATCCGGCCGCTCTGCCCACCACCAGCCAGGACTGAACTCGGCGTTCTCTGATGTAATAGTTCCATAATGGTGTCACTCAGAGCAGAGCTGCTGGCTTTCCTCTCGCAGCCGGCTTTTCTCTCGCAGCCCGGTATAAACCTAGTGATTCAGGGAAAAGACATGGGGGACGAGACCCTACAAATAGCCCCCTATTCCGGCCGCTGTTTCTTCGTTCATTGCGGAAAATAGGGTGAGAAAGTAGTGGTTAGGTGGGTACTTTGTCTGTTCCTTTTCCGCTGTGGCTCTCGCTGTAGCCGGTCTGAAACTAGAAGATGTCTCGTGATGGAATGGAGGGCTAGATTAGATTGTTGAGTAGATTGCATTGGAGTCGCTTTGATTTGATCTGATTGGATTTGAGTGGCGTCAAATCACGTTAAATGTGAAAAATCATAATAAAAGACGGTAAGAGAGTTAACAAATAGAGCAGCCTTTTGAATAAGTGCACACACATCGCTCACAATTTTGCCCAAATAGTATTGCTTCCGGTCGTACACTCGAGAGCAAATAGCAAATCGGCCGGCTCCCAAACGTGTCGGACGTTGGTAGGAGTTTAAAACAACTCACATTCAAGAATTCTGGAGGAGTGGCATGCCAACCCCCAACCCCCCCCCCCATCGATGCGCTGACCTACCCTTCCCCCCTTCTGCCCTAAACATAACCATCCAGACAGTTTTCAACACCCCTGGTAAGGATTTTAGCATCGCCAGCCAACTATGTAGGGAGCCCTCAAGGTCATTGATCTGTCTCACGCCAGGGATGGTTAGCACAGCGTCTGGTGCCTCTAAAGGTCACCATGACTCTGTTCGCTGCCTCAATGCATCAATAAACACACCCGCACACACACACACACACACACTAGCACACGCACCAACACACGCCTACGCACAGGCGCGCACGCTCTGCTTAAACAACATTGACGTTCCTGTTGTGAACGGATCAGACTGAATGACAAGACACAAAATCGTCGCTTGACACTCGCCCACGCACACACTCACCAACTGTTTCCTTATGCTCATACTGATTTCGATTGGATCCGAATGTTATTTTTGAGGATGGGGGATGAGCAGTGTAGTAAAAAGAGACTTCTTCCGAAGTGTCTGTGTTGATTAATAGTGATATAATAACCCTTTAGAAGTCTTACGATTACTGCTCCCACCTCCCCTCCTCCTCCCCCTTTAAACCCGATCATTCATCCCATTTTAATGGGAAACGTAGTCCATTAGGGTTCATTAGCGACGTCTTGTAGTTCATTTGTTTTTAACGAGAGACAATACTTTTCATAAACCACTCCATGTGCCCCAGTCCTGATTAGCTGGTGGATTTTATGATAATCTGTTCCCTGCCAACTGTACAGCCCTCATAGCCACTCTCACCTTCACAATCTATCTTCCCCTAATTCTTCCCCTCATTTTTTACTCCCCTCTCTTCTCCCTTCAGAAGTCTCCATTGCCCGCTCAAGTCAAGAGGAGATTTACTGTGGAGGTAAGTGATATACGGCATATACATACTGTGGATGTGAATAAGTGTGTGTGTGTGTGTGTGTGTGTGTGTGTGTGTGTGTGTGTGTGTGTGTGTGTGTGTGTGTGTGTGTGTGTGTGTGTGTGTGTGTGTGTGTGTGTGTGTAAATACGTTGTTTGTGTGTGTGTGTGTGTGTGTGTGTGCTTATGTGTGTGCGTGTATTTATGTGTGGATGCTTGTGCTTGTGTGTGTTTGCGGTCAATAATTCCAAGCAGCTGCAACTCAAATTCTCCCAATATGTTGTCATAAGAAAATTCACGGCACGTCGTTTTTTTTGCTATTCGCCCGCTGACCTTCTCCTCCTCCCCCCCCCCCCCCTCACACCCCGGCCCTGCTCAGACTTCAACCTGTTCCACATGATGGCGGTGGGTCTGAGCAGCTCCATCTTGGGCTGCCTGGTGACCCTGCTGGTGTACTCCTACTGCCAGCGGTACCAACAGCAGTCCCACGACGCCACCGTCATCCACCCGGTGTCGGCGCCGCTCAACACCAGCATCACCAACCACATCAACAAGCTGGACAAATACGACTCGGTGGAGGCCATCAAGGTCGGTGCCCGATTTGGTTTCGCTTTCGCTTTTGGTTTCACTATTGGTTTCGCATTTGGTGGGGGTTTTGGGTCCGGTTGGGTTCTCTCGGATTTCTGTTTCTTATTTAATTGTATTTTTGGGGTATTTCACCATTTGGCGGAGCGGGTAGTGTCGGGGAAGACTTATTACAACTTCTTGCGATTCACCTCTAAGCTACCAGCGTGTTTTCGTCGCACCACCTGTAATATCCATAGTCATTATATGGCCGTGATGTTTTGTATGCATATTTGAATAAAGCCATATGCTTATGCAACTTTTCAATTATAATTAAACTCGTGAACACAAAACACAGGCGTAGCATCCCCCCACGCCTCTCTCATGATATTTGTTGCTAGTTTAATTGCAGCTGTCTCTAAAACATATTCACTAATCAGTCAATTTCACAGTCTCCTGTCGAGGAACAAGCGTTTCATGTAACTTTACGCCCAGTCTTTGTCATGATTGGATTAGGCGATTCGCATGATGTTCACTGTATTAACATTTTCGTGTCTGTGTTTTCCCTCTCCCACACTGTGTGTGCGTGTGCGTGAGTGTGTGTGTGTGTGTGTGTGTGTCTGATTCCGGTGATTTGCCTTTCTGTGTCAGTCACTGGTTTCTCATATGCACGGATGCAACTAGATACCGATACCTATCAGCTCAAGTAGTTTGCAGTCTTCTGCACACCTTCTCCCTGTAGGGGAAGAAGGGATTGTCTGTCTCGCACCCACACACAAATCCCCCACAGACACACACACACACACACACACACACACACACACCCACACGACCAGAGATCCGACAGGAGATGTTGAAAGCTGTAGTTCACTTCAAACTGAATTAGGACCCAACTAAATACACAATAAGCATGCAAAATAAATGGATTACAAATAGACAAAAATAGTTTTGCCAAATTATCTTAGACAAGACAATGACACGGAGGAAACTCAGACGTCAAAAAGTGAATTATACACACTCTAAACCTGCTCAGGGTGACCCAAAGTGATGTCCCAGACCTTTTAGACTTGTATCATATGAAGGGAATAACAGAATTAGTCACAGGAACAGGGGAGGGATTTCAGACAGCAGCTCCAGCCTGGCTATCAAAACATGGTGTTCATGGTTTTCCGTCGAGCGCCTGGGTGTGTCTGTGATTATTACTCATCCCTGCTGCTCCGGGCCTCCAGACGGGTGTATTTTCAGGTTCCCAGGGCTCTAAATTGTCGGGTCTTAGCAACCTTAACAGCCAAAGTCCCGGGCCCCTTGAAATGGCACCGAAATAGATATCTATTCGACGCACACATGGGGGGGAAACACGTGTCGTGTTGGCGTTCAAAGTGAAGAGGCCGGCAGTATAATATCATTTTGCCAACTTTGATGACATCAAGTGTGACTCCTAATTCTAAAAAGTTTTATTTGCATAAATATTTACAACCCTCTCTCAAATCTGAAATCCTTTCAGTCAGGTCAGATTCTGTTTTCCTTAAATAAATCAGCTGAGCGCTTAACTTGTTTTACTTTATTTAAAGAATCAAATTACGTTTTGCAGAGTGAAAAGACATCCAGTTTGACTCCTATTTATGCAATGTTTTATTTGCATAAATATTCACAACCCTCCCTCAACTCTCAAATCCTTCCCGTCAGGTCAGATTCTCTTTTTCTTAAATAAATCAGCTTAGCACTTGACTTGGTGGACTTCATGGAAGCCACAAATCAAATTTCATGCAGGCCAATACAGACTGGTGTTAGTTCCCCTTACTGAAATGCCAGAGCAAAGCATGTGATTTTAGCCTAAATAATGTATTGTGCTGAGGCGCAACAACATTGCACTGTGCTGACGAGGGTAGGAATGTTTAAGTGTTTATCCTTCATGCAATTCCTCTAATCAATGAACATAATCCTTTTTCCTTGAGCTGCTAGAAGCAAATTTAAATATGGACAGTGCACGTTTGGAAAAAACAAATTCAAATGGTTTGTTTCAAATTAATCCTGTTTTGTTGGCTCCCACAAGACAACCCCCCCCCCCTCCTCCCTTCCCCTCCACGCCCCTCACAAAAGCAGCACTGCAAGATAACTCAGATGTTGAGCTATATTTTAACCATGAATGGCCCAGGATCTCATTATCCTGCTTTGAGTGTCAATGGTGAGGAAAGATGAACACCTGCTGTCGCATTTCAAGATTCAATATTTTGCGTCAAACCCCGACGTAGCTGACACATTTAATCGCATTACTGTGTGCAGTGTACCGCAGCCAGCCAGATACAATACATATCACTTTTATCCCTCTGCCAAACGGGAGGCTTTCCAGTACGATATGAGTTCATAAGCGCAGAGATTTGAAACATGTCAGGGTTTTGGGGCGTTGTGGAGGGGGTTTGGACCCGGGTCTCGGGTGTGGGTGAGGCTCGGGTCGTTGCATTGTGGCGGGGACTGTGGGATGACTGGTGCCTCTGCTTCCTCTCCTGCAGCCAGACGTCTCGGTACTCTTGCCACTGGACGACCCCGGCATGCGCCAGCCACTATCTGCTAACATGGGCGTGTCCATGCGTGGCCTGGAGATTTTCTACTAACCACTCTACAACATCACGCCTCTCCAAAAAAAATAAAAAAAATACCCCCCCCACCCCACCCCTCCCCCACAAACCAATCCCACCCAACGCAACAACTCTTTCAAAAAAAACAAAAAAACACAACCTCTACTACTTCCTGCTTCCCCAACGAGCCCCCCCTCCAACTTCCTGTGTGTGGCAGGTTGGCGTACACAAATCTAGTTTTCTCTGTTTTTTCCTCCCCTGCGCTCCAAAACCCTTTCATCGACTCATCCTGCAGTAGCCTGCGCCACCTCCTCCTCCTCCTCCTCCTCCTTCCTCCTCCTCCTTCCCAAGGGCTGTGATAATTCCCTTACCCTTCCCTTCCTCCCTATTCTCAGTCTGGCCATTTGCATGCCTTCCCCTTTTATTTCCATCTCCGTACCCCCCCCCCCCCCCCCCCCATGCTGTTCCATCCATTTCTTGGGCCAGGTTCCTCGAGTGCATGGCTTGGTGGCTGACGGTAGCACAGAGAACTGAAAAAACAACTTAAATCGCCATGATAGGTCATAACTCCCCCTCCCTGTCGGCCTACCATCACTGGCGGCGCCCTGGTGTTAAGTCCTCTCTGTTTACTGCGTCGAGAGAACCCGCGCACTCAGTCCTCCAGCAATTAAAGAGGGCGTAAGGCTCGAAGACAGAGCACACACAGCTAACCACCAGCTCCACAAGCAGCTGTCTAAAAAAAGCAGCGAAGGGCCCACTTGCCAAGATACGAAACTATCTCCGCGCCGCGGGAGTTGTTGATTACAACTCTTTCCGCGGACAAATCGCATAATGGGATGGGAGTGGAATACATCTTAGGTCTTTTGTCCGCTCCACTTTTCACTTCCCATCATAGTCGCCTTCCGAAGCGAAATCTCTCAGCGGCGAACGAAAAGGCACCCCGTGTTGAAGTACAACCCCTCACCCCTAAGGGAGTCGGGGGGGACACTCACGAGCAAATTGAATGTGCGTGCACCCGTTTGCCAAATTGCTAATGTTTCCCCGAGTGCAGCTGCCGCGTAGGGGAGGGGGCTCATTCTTTGTTAAGCATGTGACCGCGGGCACGGCGGCGATGACCCCCACTGCGCCATAGCTTATCGCTTACTTATAGCTTCACAAAAAAAAAAAAAAAAAAGATGCATTCCCTGATAGATTTTTATGGTTCGGGTCGTCCTTGAGCACAGCCAATCTGAAAGCCATAAAAGCCACTTACGTTCAGTATTAGAGATGACAGAATTGGACATATGGACACATCCCGATGCCGTTTTTGCCCAGCAGTGGTTAGGTCGTTTTTCCAGTCTGTTTGCTAATGCTCTGACCTTGCTAAGGGAAATGAATGTTTCATTCATCAAGCAGCCTCCCATTGATTTGTGTTGCTGTACTGTGAAGTTTGAAATGCTTCTTTTTTATGATTTGTCAGTTGGATTTGTTTCACCTTGCCATCCGGGTCTGAATCATTGCTTGATCCTTTTCAAGGCAAATAACTTTTTCCTGACCACCCTCTCTCTCTCTCTCTCTCTCTCTCTCTCTCTCTCTCTCTCTCTCTCTCTCTCTCTCTCTCTCTCTCTCTCTCTCTCTCTCTCTCTCTCTCTCTCTCTCTCTCTCTCTCTCTCTCTCTCTCTCTCTCTCTCTCTCTCTCTCTCTCTCTCTCTCTCTCTCTCTCTCTCTCTCTCTCTCTCTCTCTCTCTCTCTCTCTCTCCATCCATCTGTTCTATTGCCTAGGCCTTCAACAAGAACAATCTGCTCCTGGAGGAGAGGAACAAGTACTTCAATCCTCAACTCACCGGAAAGACCTACACCAATTCCTTCTTCACCGACCTGAACACCTACGATGACTATTAAAGCACTCGTAGCGACAGCCTAGAGGCCTGTGCACATCAGGACGCAAAATCCATTGAGAGCCTCAACTTTTTTCTCACTGTTGCTTTATATTAAAAAAAAATCTTTTTTGCCTGAGACAACCCGACCGCTGAGAAAAAAATGGCAGCTGGTATTCGATTAAAGAAAAGACTTGCAGTATCGCCGGCAGAGAGAAACACACACCCTTTTTTTCTCCCTCAGGTGCCTTGGGGTGCACTTGGGAAGCTCTTTCGCTGTATTTGTGTGTGTGTGTGTAAGTATGTGTGTGTTCCCGTCAAGGTGGCGGAAAAAAATTAAATAAAAAATAAGCCAACTCTTAAGAGATTGCAGGGAAATGATCTCTTCAAACACTGACATCTCTTTAAAAAGAAGACGGTGTTGTCGTTTTTTGGTCTACAAAAGGAGAAACATAACCAACCACCAAATCTTGATCTGCATGAAGTCATGTGTCCTTCCCCCCCCCCCCCCCCCCCCCGCCCCAGCCCCTCTAGCCACCCCTACCCCCCCCCCCCCCCCCCCCCCCCCCCCCCCCCCCCCCCCCCCCCCCCCTGCTCCTTTCGTTGTTGTTGTTGTTGGGTTTGTTTGCATGGTTGACGCGCATTCCGGATGTTTGGGGGACATTTTGCTTCCGGACTGGTTTTCAACTGTGGTTCTAGGCCGTGGGAGTTCCCCCCCCAAAACAAGAGGAAGAATTTGGTCTGCTGTGAGACCGTATGGCTTGTATCGTCTACCACCATCCTGTCCTCCATCCAGCCCCCTCGCTCCCATACAAGTATGTAGATATTTTAAAACTGGTCTAGTTCAATCTGGGTTTTGGTTCCTTTTACTTATTACCCATTTATTTTGGTTTTATTATGGTCCGATGCAACTTGCGGCAAACAAGCAATTGAAATATATCTGTAAAACTTTTTTTGGGGCATTTGTTGTTCCTGTACAGTAAATACAATTTGAAGCTTATCGCTGTAGTTTTTTATAAATGCATTTACTCAATATCTCCAGTAAATAAAAGGAAATCAAAAAATGTTTAAGTTTGAAGGAAGTAATGGTTTATGTGCATTCAGAAAAGAAAAAAAAGTACTCCAAAACGCAATGGCCTTCATCAATTTCTGTTTTTGTCACCGTATTTTTATATTTTTTGTAAAGAAATTTTTAAATTTTGATAGTGTCCATTGTTATCTTCTGCTACTAATCTGAAAAGTATTTCTGAGGCCAGCATTGACCTTTAATTAATTGTACGTATGGATTTCAACGTTAACATACACTACCCATAAATCCACTCAGAGCACAAGTACATTATAGCATTTTCGTTTAAAGTATACATTCAGAAAATGTTAGGTTCTTCAACGGTTGTAACTTTTTTTTTTACATGTCTTTTTTTATGTTTGCCTGTGTTATTGTGCATAAATTAAAAAGATATACAACCGATTTTTCATTGAGTATGAATTATAAACTCTTCCAATAAGACATATTATCCATAATGAATTTGATGAAAATTCGATGATAACCGTCTTAAGACAGACACGGACAATTGCAAAGAGGGTTTCAGTTCTCTCTATGAATAACCTCTAAACCAACGTTTACTGGTAGACTCCATCTCTGTCCGTTCTGCCTATGCTGCTTACCTCCATCTTTTGTTTGACAACTCCTGTGATAGACATTCTCCCCTATTGCAATACTGCCAGCGCAGCCTCGGAAAAACTTACGAAATCGCCAACCAAGAACGGAGTAATATCTTAAGAAGACACATTTGCTGGCGCAGTAACACGTATATGGGCCTAACCGTTACCACGGTGATAAAACAGAACGGGGTCTGTCGCATGTCCTGCTACTGGACGTACAGTACACTGTGTGCGTGTGTGCGTGCGTGCGTGCGAGGGTTTGATTGTGTGTGTATGGGTGTGTGTGTTTGTGTGTTTGATTTTGTGTGTGTGTGTGTGTGTGAGGTCTGCGTGTGTGAGTCTAGACTCTCGTATATATATTAGGTTGCGTACTCCCCACACATGCTGTGTTTGTTCTCCAACCACCTTCAACCTGACATCCCATCTGTATGCAGAGGGTAATGGGAGTGGAGGAGAGAGAGTGTAGTTGTATGTGTGTGTGTGTTTGTTTGAAGTGGAGGGGTTATTAATCAACCCCCCCCCCGCAACTGGAAGTGAGAGAGTGGGTGATGCAAAACCAAACTCTTTAAGCTTTTCTGGGTCTGGCTGGGCAGGATTAATCCCTCGTTATCCAGACTGTATCCTTTCCCAGAACAATGCAGTGAGACACATAGTCGTTGAGGAATTAGTGTGCGTGCGTGAGTATGTGTGTGCGTGAGAGCAATAACGTTTTAAATGTTTGTCGTAGTACCAGGACGTTTCTTCTTTAAGGACAAGATACAAGTATGTATTCAGCCTTTTCTTCTTTCTCCGATCCATCACGTGTACATTGTCTGCACCCATCACGGTCATGTTGTTTATCAGGTCACTCATGGTCAATAGTGGACCTCAGGCCCAAGTCAAAACGCTGGCAGAATACTGAGTACTCACTCACATTCCAGGCCAGGCTTGATGCAAGTCTGAATATATATACCTTGCAAAGTGTTTGTTAGGCACCAGTGAAGTAAGTTGTGAAGAGTTGAAAAGTGTCCGGCCTGATTTAGAAACCATGTGCCTTGCTGGTCATCCATCAGCGATTGTAATGAGAGTGTCACTCTCAGCGTCTCTCACTCTCAACACCCACCTAATGCATACATATGTGCACACACACACACACACGCGCACACACACGCAGGCACGCCAGCGCACACACACAGACACATAGACACACACACACACACTTAAACACATGGACAAACATAATGTTCCCGCATACACACACACACACATTTAAACACACGGAATCCTATTCACACATAAGCGCACACAAAAGCACACATATTTAGACACATGCACACACATAGCACACACCTACACTTACACACAAACGCACACAGACACATGTACGCAAACGGACACACTCTAATATTAACACACCCATGATAAACATCGTCCTCAAGTGGTATGATCTATGCAGCCCTTCCTCTGTTGAATAGATATGACATTCACTAAAGTCACAACAGATTGGGGGACATTAAACGACTCTTCCCAAAGGCCACTTCGGGATGATAAAGTTCACTGGTAAAGGTCATTGGATCAGGCCAGAGCTGTACGCCCAAGTAAAAGGATTGGCGGTACGTTAAAGTATGTGTGTGGGCGTGTGTCTGGCTGAGCGCATAAATACGTTTCAAATGGAAACCTAGTATTTTATTCCCGCTTTCAAGGATTTTGCTTATAATTATAGATATGAATAACCCAGCTCCAAAGAACAAGGACACTACTATCAAACTAATAACAAATTATAGTTTAATTCTAAGTTACAAGTCAGCCTTGTTCATGGTTTACGAATAGTTCACCATGAACAAAGTGCAGCGTAAAAACCTATATATTACTAGTTAGAAAAAAATAAACAAGCCAACTCCAAGCGGTGTACTATGTGCTATAGCAAGCCTTCAACATTCCATCAGTGGGTTAATTATCAGTCCACACACACACACCGTCTCCTGACTGACAAACAAGACATGGGGGGGGTGAGGCAAGATTGCAGCCGTCAGCCAGGTAACAGGGCGTGAACACCCTATTAAACACCTTCACTTTCCCCCTAAGGACAGACTTTGGTTCGTTGTCATGGGTCACTGTGCTTTAGACTGCCGGCGTACAACAACACACATCGCTCTCCTACCACAGCACTGATCCAGCCTGAACACACACTGCCTCAGAGCAGCGCCACTGACATGTGTAAATATGCCCTGATTAGCTTGTTGTACTGCATATGGAAAACATCTATAAAACATCTTGTTTATATTCCTTATTGGGTTTGTTCTGTGTTTGTGCGTGTGTGTGTGCGTGTTCGCTTGTGTGTGTGTGTGTTTTTGTGTTTGTGTACATGCGTGTGTGTGTACTACTCTACTACATGCATTCGTTTGTGTGTTTGTGTGTACGTGTGTCTGTGTGTGTGTGTGTCTGTGTGTGTGTGTGTATGTTTGTGAATGCCTAGACTTAAATTATTCAGTTACTTCTATTTCCCAAGCCTTTAGGGAAGTTTACCCCCTGGAAGGACGAGATTACATTTTAATCATGCCCATTGGGCAGTAATATGCGGATACGCAGACGCATACAAACAGAAATGTTCGGTTTCTTCATTGTTAAATGACACATGTTGACAGAGAAAAGCAACGGTTAGGGTTGTAAATCAAACAATAGGTATCCATAGATACGTAGTGAATATTTTATAAAACCCTTATAATGAGATTTGACCAACTTTGACTTGATTTAATAGTTTAATTAGTGAACATAAAATATGCACACACGGGATGGCTATAAATATGTATTTTACCCCACAAGAAGGACTGAGATATTACCATGAGTTTTGCTTTTAGGGAAAAATCGGGTCCAACCTACCTCGGTGCAAATTAAAGGCTACTGGACAACAGTGAATCGACCACTGGGACATGTTGTTGTTCTGTCTAGAAGCTACATATATACTGCATTTAGTCAGCAGTCATGAAAAGTACAGGTCAGCATTATGAGATTTGACACACGCAAACTCAGGCACGCACACATTACTACGAGAGTGACGAAAAACTTAGTTTGCCTCTAAACATCTGATGAAAGACACTCAGAAAACCATCCCTTCAGAGTGTATATATAGGGGGCAGGAGTCCCTAATTGTCTCCATATATGTTGGAGCAAAACATTGACTCACACTGCTTCATTCAGTCCCTTATCGCCTTGCTATAGAAGATTGAAAAAGAGAGAGGATAAGGAAGAGAGAGAGAGAGAGAGAGAGAGAGCGAGAGAGAGAGAGAGAGAGAGAGACAGCATGCAAGAGTGAGGGAGATAGGAAGGGGGGGAAAAGAGGGCGAGAGAGAGAGAGAGCGAGCAAGGCGATCTAATCACCATGACATCCCATATCTGTCATGCTTGCAGTAGAATAATTCCTCATGTCGCCGTCATCAAAATGATTGTTTTGCAATCACCCTCCGCCACTCCGGGGGCCGCGCACTCCGAGTTGGCATTTGTCGCTCCCCCTCCCATCTCCGAGGAGCCCAGAGCGGGACCGACGCCAGGCTTCCCCCCCCCCCGTTGCCCGTAGCAACCCGTCCCTTCATCCTGCTCTAATGTGACCCCCGTCGCAGGGATCCGGCCCAGACAGTCAGGGGGGGGAGGGGGGGCGTGGCTGCTGCTGCTGCTGCTGCTGCTCAGACAGATACGCGTGGCTGGAGAGGAAGCTGGCAGGGCATCCCTCCTGGCGAACGCCCCTACCTGCCAGGCCGGAGCAATAATATCACCTTCGGCATTAACGTCCTCCCAGACATGTCACCACAGATCCACCCCCCCTCCCCCACCGGCCCCCCAATCCCTACCCCCCACCCCCCCCGAAAGGCATCTGGAGTCCCAGGAGCCTCGTCGCCCCCCCTCCACATCCTTCCAGACTCACAGGAAGCTCACAAACGAGGCCCCCAGTCGGCCGTGCCAAGGAGCCGGTGGGCCCCGCCGGAGCCGCCGCCGCCGCCGCCGCCAGAATGTAGGGGAGCTTATCAGCTCTCCCTCAGCCCTTTGTAGCCCGGGCCCATTCACCTCCGTCAAAGACGTGATTTAGAGGAGGCAGCTCGTCCAACCAGGGCGGATATTGCAGAGCAGCCAGTCGCTCCCCACTCCGCACCTCCCCTGTCTCCACCTTTCCCTGCCAAGTGTCTCTCTTTCCTTGCCCCCCTCCTCTTCCCTATACAAGACCCACATTCTCCACATTGGGGCCAGCTGCTCTGGCGGGCTGCCCCCTGTAGCTGGTGACTGCTCAGGGGGTCCGGGGGTTGGGGGGTCCGGGGGGGGGGTCGGTGGTGCTGGTGGTGGGGGTTTCAGACAGAGCATACGGCCGCCGCAGTTCGACTTGCACACGGGCGATTGATTACCGTCACTAACGAGTACCCTGTCATCTTTCTGCTGGATTTCGTTAGCCGAGACGTGGTTCGGTGGTCGAGTCCTTTTTGCATCAAGCACTCTCATTTTATTCCGTATCAACTTCAAATGCATCAGCCTTTTGATGTCATGCCTTTTTCATTTAGTTTAACTGCTGTTTTCGTTAACTGATTTGAAGTGCTCCACGCTTGTGGTATCTAGAATACAAAGGAAATACACAGCCTTTCTTGGAGCGAAGACAATTTGTATTTTATCTTGATCTATGTTTTTTTTATGGAAATGTTGCTCTTGCCACTGTTTTCATTAATTGCTTTTCTCCTGTGTATCGCATTTAACAGTTCCCTGAGTACATTATTGTTATTCTAAATATTCTCGCTTTATATTACACTTTTTTTTTTTTTTTACATTCAACTTTTTCATTGACAGGCTAATGAGACACAGATCAGCCGACCTCATCTCTGTTTACTGGCACTCAAATGAATCTCAGAGGCACAGAGTCACAGTAAATGAACACCAAGGCTGACCATCGCTCACATTGGAGTAAGCGTTCAGGAGTGGCCGCTGATTGCAGCTTAAACCCCGAACCCAGATGGAAGATGGTTCACGCGTCCCCCAAGTCGAAAGGGTTTGATGAGTTTTGAAATCAGAAAATAAGGACAGGAAGTAAAAACCTACGTTAATGGCTTTTTGATTAACAAAATTGGGCGAAACTGAACAAAAAAGAAGAGAAGATCTTTTGCTGGTATAAGCTGCTCTTAAGCATCAAATTAGATTGTACTTTTTGATATTTTGGTAGCGGGCTTGATATGAAAGCAAAATTGGTTGATCTATTTATGTATTTAGTAATTTTACTGTGGAAGACTAGGCATAGAATGTCATCACTTTGACTTCACTGCCCTCTCCACTGAAGATGGGGTACTTCTTGGGAACCTATATGTGTTGCCAGTGACGAAGCTCATGTTTCAGTTACTCACAATCTTTGGTCCAACCTACTTTAATATTGCTCCTCTCCCACTCGACACAAAGACACACAAACACAAACCGCTCCATTCCTGGTCTTTATAACTTTTCTTTGCAAGTTCTGAAGTGAAAATGTCAGAAAGTTTGCGTGTGATTGCATCCTTCTTCCCCGAATAGTCAGCCATTTAGTTTTTACCCCTTGCCTCTCTCTCTCTCTCTCTCTCTCTCTCTCTCTCTCTCTCTCTCTCTCTCTCTCTCTCTCTCTCTCTCTCTCTCTCTCTCTCCCCCTCTCTCTCTCCCCCTCCATCCATCCATCCATCATTTGTATCTTGTTCTGTTCACAACAAGAAAATGGTCGTGCCCTTACCCGGACCACCTCTCTATGGCTGTCCCTCTCCTTCCATAGGATATAAACGGAGGTCCAGCCATCCACCGCGGAGGAGTAGGAGGATAAACCCGACAGACGACAGTTAGATGAGCCTCGTTTAGATTGATAGGCTACACCTGTGCTATTGATTATCAGCCCCCCTCCTGTTGAAGGCGCTCACTATTCTCACATCTGTTTCACAGAGAAGCCGACTTTGTGTTAACAGGTTTCTGGGCTTTTTTAAAAACATTTAGGTAACCTTTTGAACGCGCTATTTCCGACAGCGGATGTTCTTTTGTTGTGTTCGAGTGAAACTTGACTTGCTGTGCGAGGGAAATAAGTGAAGTGAGGAGGACGGCTGGTACCAGGAGCCGTTTCGTTTACCTTTGTTATCGTGTATGCGTGGAATTTACTCTTGCTCTCTGACACTGTTCCAAAAGCGAGCCAAATTCCACATTATCTTGAATTCTGGCAGCGATGTGCTGCACACTGTAACATCGCGATGATTGTGATTTTGTTGTCTGTTCTGATCAGTTCTTCCCCCTGGTGTACTGTGTGTGCACTTGGGGAAATATACCTTCAGCGGATGAGAAGCGGGCACGCCAACGATATCGATCAAAAACAAACAAAAAATCCCCCTTGCCAAAAGAAGCTGGTTGTTTCATATTTTATTAGTGAGAAACAGGAGTGGAGTGATTACAATCGCTCCCACACAGCCATAAGCGCAACATTAAGGCCAGTGGATACGCCTTTGCAGTTATAATTCTTTACTCCAAGACTACAATAGGTCTGTGGGAACAGCAGAAGTGCCCCTGCTACCTGGTTTTACCTGCTATTATTAGTCATAGGTTCTGAGTGGCAAAGGGGTTGAATGCAAATGGACGGCTGCATTGAAAAAAAATGGTGGGGAAGACGGAATAGAACATAGCAGCAGATCACTTTTCAAACTGTTTTGTTTTCCATTATTCATGTCTGCCGGCCTTTCTGCTACACTTCATTGCCTTCTGTGGTTGCGTTAAATCCCCAACCAGGTAACTATGGGCTCCCAGATAGGGAGGAGGGAGAGATACATTATATACAAGCATGCATGGTTATACACATGCATGCATGCATGCATACATACATACATACATACATACATACATACATACATACATACATACATACATACATACATACATACATACATACATACATACATACATACATACATACATACATACATACACTAAGGCAAGTTCAAACACATATGACTCACACAGCTTCCATTATGTGTGTGTATGTGTGTGAGTGTGTGTTCATTTGCTCCTCTGAACTCCAAATAATCCAAAGTGCGCTGGATGCACTTTGGATCCTCAGGAGAGAGTCTGCCAGAAGTGCTTGTTAGTTTGAGAAAGTAACAATTCAATATCTGACATTTCCTCACCTGAGTCAGAAACACCGTCCCTATGTTTATCTGTGCTCGGGGCAAAGTAAGAACTCAGAGAGCTAGATTACCTTCCATACGGATATTTTTCTGTAGCATGCCATGGCATTTCTCATGATGTCATCACTGGTTGAAAACAATGAAAAACAAACTAGGAACTACGAAGCATCTATCTCATTTCAGGGTCGTGATTCAGCCCTAAAGGAATCAGGAGAACAATAAAGGACAGGGATGTCATGGGAGGTTTCTACTCGCACCGAACTCACCTGAAACCAGTCAACGCAACACCCTCATAGGTGTTGTTTATGACAGCTTCTGACGCCGTAGGTTCCTGTCATTGCTCAAAAGCTTTTTTTTCCGAAAAATGGAAAGAAAAATAATCCAACCTCTTTTTCCATGATTTATCTCTTTGAAAGTATTCTTAAAGTAAACTTTGAAAGTTCAATAGGGGTACTCTACGATGCAGGCACCTCAATTCCACAAGAAAAACCTAAATGCAGCCTGATTTCAACTGAACATGTGGCGGGCCCAATGCAGTACCACTACCACTCCACCTCAAGTCATTCACTTCAATTCACCTCATTCTCCGTCGGATGCCCCCCACCCCCCCACCACCACCACCACGCCACGCACTATCTGCTTCCATTTGATTCTGTATTGAAATGTCAGGCCCACGGGGTAAAGCTAAAACCTGCCCGGGGAGACGGTTGAAGCGAAAACGGTAACAAAAAGTCCCTGACGCACGTCTAGACATTTACACGACGCACTGTTGAGCGTCCAACAGCCATTCTATGGGTTTCTCTTTGAGATGTGACACTAAAAGGAACCCGGCTCTTTTGTTAGGAGTCAGGACACACATCAACTGCCATGGGCGGCATCCGGGGACAAGCAGGCGTTCTGTGGTTCACACAACAGGGCATCCTTTTAAAAATATGGAATAATCGCGTTAAGGTATTGATTATGTATTTGACGTGCACACATAATGTTTGCCTGATGTATGATGTTGTATGCTATTGCCTTTATCTTTCAGAGGATCTAAATTATCTTAAATGACTCGCGCTCATGTCGTTAAGCAGCAGGTAGAGGTAGTTAAGGCATCCTGCGCTCTACAGGCTAGCCGTTGATATTGGGAATTGAACCCATCACCGCTCCTCCTAACCCCCTCAACACTACTCTGTCTTACTTTGACCTATTCAATACTTTGTTTCTCTCTTTGTGGTTGTGTGATCATAATCAATGTTTGCAACCATTGTTGCCAATCCAACAAAAAAAAACGTTTTGATTGAAAGCATTCTCACACGTTGAAAATAAACCCTTCCGGGTCCAACACAAACTCAAACATTTATAAGGTAGTGTGCGTTTACCCGGGGTCGGTGTTTGAGCTGTGTATGGAGAAGCCTATATTGTGTCTAGTAGCAAACAGAGAATGGGCAACAACGAACACCTGTCACTCCTCCTCTGTGGAGGTTGTTGATGCGAGGATGAAAGGCCCAGTGTCCTCCCAGGAAGGAAGGAAACAGAATGGCAGGAAAGATAAGCTGGAGAAGCAAGACAGACTGACAGACAGACAGTCGGGGAGACCGAGGGAGGAGGCGTGATGCCTACTTCTCCATTCTCTCCATCGCAAAACATAGTGAACTAACTTTTGGAGTATTTTTTTTAGAATGCGCGTAGCATTGTGATCTGATCACTTCCCCCCAAGGAATGTTCGGTGTGTGTGATTAATGATCACGCTCGATGCAGGCAGTAAAACACTTAGGGGATTCCTGCTCATAAGGAAACTGATTACCTTTAACAAGAGGAGAATGGGGAGTAAGAAGAGTGTAATTATTGAGCACCTGTTTTGTTCCACAACCATTATCAGGTCCAGGGAAGTAATCATTCTGTTTTTCTATCTCTAAAAATTCTGGTATTAATGGCTTTTATAAGTGAAAGTGAAACATCATAGAAAAACGCTCTTCTGATCATTAGGGGGCTTGTCTAAAGGAGGACGCACTGATTGCTTGCATCATCCTGCCAAATTAAGCCTAAATATAGCATCCACTCCTCTTCCCCCTCCAAAACAGCTTTAATTCTAACAGAGCCCCAGTGTTCGAATTCAGAGTGCATCGCCTATGTCTCACTTCTATAGTTCCATAGTATTGCAATGTCATCTGACGAAATAGTCCGATATTCATGGGATGAAAAAAAAAAACAGGATTAGAAAAATAGGAAATTGGTTGAAATAACAGTGTTGTTGTTTGTATTAGGGGTCGAAGCCCATGGGGCGTAAACCCTATTGTTCTCCTGCTGGGTTAGGATTGTTTAAGATTCTCCAACCGCATTTAAATTCCTGTGTGAGACGGTATAGCCTAAAGAAATTATAATGTTTACAAGCATAGATATTCACTGTGAAACACTCAAACATCACATAATTCTGGCCGGCCAGACCGGAGAACTATATAACTTTCGTGCCATCAGAATCTCCTGGTTTTTTTGTGTGTGTTTTCCCTATAGTAACAAAGTGATCCCTTCCGGCTCATCTGGCAGTGCATGGCATTAATTATACCAAGGTCAGTGGTTTGGTTACTGCCTTCAGGAGCAAATCTCATTATACTAAAGTAGGCTCGAAACCAAAACTTGTACAAATAACCATACTACCAATCCATATACTGTATTTTGTTCCCCAGAAATCCTAAATCTAGCCGAGGATACATGGCTGGCTGATCAGTACAATCCCCTGTATTAAGTCCTGACTGTACGCAGACTGTGTGCAACAATCCGTACTTTGTAAGGGTAGCTGCAGTACAACCAGTAAAAAGAAAAGGTATGTGATTTGGAACGCAGCTTTGGTTCTCCAGATTGATAAACAACAGATCGACGGCGCTGTGCCCTGAGACGCCATCTTGGGCTTAAATAACATACAAAATCACGTAACAATGTTTGGGACTTTTCAAAATGACAATGTTAAAGTTCCAGCAAAAAAATGACAATTTACACTGTACGACCATTCTCTCGTCGACAAACAACGCTGAAAATGCTTTTGCCATAAAGGATTACACTGCCTCGTGCTGCATCCCCCACACTATTAAAGCCATCGCCGTTGTTAATGAGGCTTGTGATGAGCTATTGATCTGCCACAAAGTATCTTAAGAGCGGATCTACATCCAAAACAACAACAACAACAACGACACAGAAGAAACACACAAACATGTGCGACTGTAATATGTGACCAAGGTTACCGAAGTCTAAAGAATTTATCTAGAGGGTGTTGACCACTTTCAACGACTTGAGGGAGCTGGCATGGGGAAATGTCTTCATCAGAGTTGTAATCGTGCTGACTAATCTTACTGCTGGAGATTAATTTGATGGATTAGGTTTAAAGGGCATACGTCCATGAGTCTAAGCTGTGATTCAAGTTGGACACACGGACTCACGAGGGGAAAAAGTGTCGGACTGCTCCAAAAATTGCTCGAGATGACTTTGGCCAAAAAGTGCACAGCCGTGAGTAAGCAAGAACCTAAAAGGCTGTATATGCAAAAAACCCAAAGTGAACAATGTGATATGTTACTGCTGATAAAGTGATTCATTTTTCATACGATCTGAGACTGTGAGCGAGGAGAATGAACGATTGGGGTAATTAGTGCAGAGGTGGGCTTATCTCAACCTTCTCTTTCTTCAATGTCTCTTCTCCGAACCTTTCAGGTCCGAGCGCAGTCGTCAAATGAAAGATTAATAACGGCCGGTGATCCGTTCTCCTGTCGTTAATAATGAAGCATCCACAAGGTCGGGTCTTCATGAATCGAGTCGCTGTCCAAACGCGGGGCAAACGCACCGAGCGGGAACATTGGCACACACACGCTGATGTAATTACTGAGGTGTTTTCCATACGCAGCTAAATGACCGATAGGGTAACATTTAAAAAATATATAAAAATAACACGACGGTCGTTAGCATCGGGGGGTCTGCGTCAGACACCCTTTGTGTTTATGTTTATTATGAAGTACCCTCATAGTCCGATTTGCCCCCTGTTTAGTAAGATGTGCAGGGTGGGTAGAATTTGATCCCCACCCGAACAAATGGAGATGTACTGTGTACACGCAGCGCACAGCAGTGGGGCCTACCCAGCAGTTTGGTAAAGCACTGGCATGCTGACTCGACATGACAACGCAACTGCAACACACCTACACAATGAGGTGTTGTGTGCGTTTTGTGTGGGTGTGTCCTTGCGTGCGAGTGTGTGTGTGTGTGTGTGTGTGTGTGTGTGTGTGTGTGTGTGTGTGTGTGTGTGTGTGTGTCAATCTGTGTGTGTGTGTGTGTGTGTGTGTTTGTCCATCCGTGTGTGCGTCGTCATGTGGGCGTGAGTATGTATGTGTGTATGTGTGTGGGTTTGTTTTGCATACATTAACACAGTGTGACGCAAGTTTAAAATGGTCTTGCATGGTAAGCGTGTGTTTACATTAGTGCTATTATTTGCTGCTGAAACCGTCTAATTTCCCTCAGGGGATCATTACGGCTTCAGCCAATCTATTTCATCTAATTTGCCCGTCCCTCCATACAATATAAGCAAAATCCAGGGCCTCATTTAGCTATGTAGAGTATTATGAGATAAAATATGATGGTACACAACACAGCAGGTACAAATGCTGCTCTCTCTCTCTCTCTCCCTCTCATCTCATCCTGTCTATCTGTCTATTACTCTTACTGTCAGTCTGTCTATTTGTCTGTCCTTCTGTCTGTCTCTTGATATATACGTATCTGCCTGCCTGCAGTATATCCCCACCAACCACCCTCCCACCGTATGAGCATGGGCCCATAATCTGTCTCTGATCTGCCTTCCTCTCCTTCACTCTGCGTTGCACTCTCACTCACCTCCTCCCATGATTCGATTGAACGGCTTTGTGTTGGGCCTGCCCGTCTAGGACCAGCGGATCACTATAAGGCGAGCGGGAGGGGAATTGCCTGTAGCTCAAATGAAGTTTGTCTCAGTTGGCTGCCGGCTACTGTTTGAGGCAGGCTGTCTGGCATGAATTCAGTGTGTGGGCGCGTGTGTATGTGTGTGTGTGTGCGTGTGTGTGTGCGCGGTGCAATGTCTTCTTCAGTTCAATGCAGTCTGGCCCCTGGCCAAGAGAATCAAATAGCTCCAATAAAGTTGACTGTTCGTGTTTTCCTTTTGAACCATCTTTCTTATAAATCGTCTTTTAAGGAAAAACAATCAAAAGTCTTGAGCAGCAGCCCCTCAGAGGGGCCGATACCTCAAGCTCAACGTGATATAACGACCGCATAACGTGACATCCTGCGTTTACTTTAAACCGCCATTAAAATGAGCCGTGGTGTAAAGTTGCGCTGGTCATTAGCGAGCGGGATATATATTAGGCGGTTAGCGGTAGGGAATTTAAGAGCGTAGCTGAATCCATCGCTGGCGTTGGCGGTCTAGTTGTCCTCTAGAAGTTCTCCCTGTGTGACTGTTATGGGCATCATGATGAGGAATGGTTGCACTTATGGAAGCAACGCCACAGCTGTACATCACAGAATTTATGCTTACTCTCTCTCTCCTGCGAGGGGCGGCTGCCTCTCCCCCCCGTCTTTCACCTTCCCTCTCCTCCTCCTCCTCCTCCTCGTCCTCCTCCTCCCCCTCCTCCCCCACCTCCTTTCCTTGGGTTTCATTTCAATTTGTCCTCATTTTGCTCCCATCCGGTGTGAAAGCTGAGATGCAGACAAAGTGCGTGCATACGAGTGTGTGTGTACGTGTGTGTGCGCGCGTACTTGTGTGTGTGTGTGTGTGTGCATACATGTGTGTCTGTGCGTACGTGTGTGTGTGCGTGCGTGCGTACTCGTGTGTGGGTGTGCATGCGTACCAACTTGTGCGTGCGTAGGTGTGTGCGTGTGTTCTCGTGTGTGTGTATGTGCGTGCGTATGTGTGCCTGTGTGTGTGTGCGTGCGTGCCTACATGGGTGTCTATATGTAGGGGGCTGGGATGAGTGTGTTGAGGGGTGCAGTCTGGCTTTCTGTCCTGTCCGTGTGTCAGGACAGGGACAGTGTCTCGCCCGTAAACCAAAAAAGGCTTGGCAAATGAGGACGGATCTGGGGGGCCCGACGGAGCCCAACTGAGGCCCCATTAGCAGGGAAAAGAAGACGAATGGGGATGATCTTCAGGAGAGGACGGAGGACACACAGACTCACATGTATGTATACTAAGACATACTATCTCATCATGAGGACACATGCACATACACAAACTGTACTCTCCCCCTCTCTTTTTGTCGCACACGTGCACACACACACACACATAAACACACAACCACACACACACACACGCAAACAAAGAGAAACACACACACACCCACACACATTACACTGTCAGGGGTATTTTGTAAAACTCCACGCATACAGACATTAAATATGGTGACAAATGACACCCTTCTGGGGATCTCAAGGACACGATAACTAACCATAAACAAGAGAAAACAGATGAGGTGGCACTCCACACACACATGATTTACTACAAGTAAACAGCTTTGAAAGGATTATGATAGTAATAATGATAATCATAATCATATATATAATCATAATCATAATAACTACAAATATTCTTGATGTCGTCGTTTCAAAAAGATAACTTATCTAAAATATCATTATTTAACATGATTATTACTCTCTAACTAACATTTCCACTGTGCACCAGTAACCCTCAAAATCACATGTTAGTAAAAGATCAAATTACAGTCGTAAAGACAATTTGACTCAAATAGGGGAAGTCATAATACTCCCTCTGTGTCCCTTAATGGCCGTGAAGTGTAACTTCATGGAGCGGGGCTAGAGCACTTCTCATTAATGTCTCCGGTCAATCGCCTCCATCAGCAGCCTCAGAAGAAGAGAGGATTAGATGAAGAGAATCAGACGAATGAAAGAGATTTATGGCTGGATGAGACCCATATCAAGAGGCGCCGTGGCAATCTCTTTTTTTACAATTGCCAGAGTATAAGCAGTACGTCCCAGTGTGCTGCAGTGGTAATATGACCCCCGCGCACGGAGAGAAGTGGGCTGAAGTGGCTCAGAGATGTTCAGCCGCTTATTCCCACGGCTGGAAACTGCTGCTTCACTGTTTATTTTTCATAGATAGGCGAAGTGAAAAAATAATAAAAAGTAATTTCATGAGAACAAAAATAACTGGTTCGGCACACAAGAAAGGTTTAAGGTGAGTTGGGTTTGAGGTGCCTTCAGTTGGTCAGGAGGAGTATTCGACTGCTAAATAAAAAAGGATTGATGTCCTTTTGTACAGAACTTAGTAGGGGTCCAGTGTTGTTGAAGAATAAGGACCCGAAATGGGGTAAACATGCCCAGCTCATGTTTGCTAATGGGCTGGCTAGGGGGAGTTAACTAGATGTAAACAAAGTGGGGCCGATAAATGACCCTTGTGGAACGCTCCGGGTGTCTTGTGTTTTTGGAGATTTGCAATCACCCAGCTGCAGCACATCGATAACACTACCAGAGACATTGGAGGGGGTTGGAAGCGGAGAAGGGATATTGCAGACCTGAGTGCTGAAAAACGTCACTATGTAATACCGATGCCCCTAGTTTAATGAGAGCGATTATAGCTAGGGGATGAGTCCAGATTAGAGGCCGAGTTGTAGTAATTGTTATTAACTACCTTAGGGTTTAATTGAGCCATTGCCTCTTTAATGCACTTTGAATTGTCCGTTTGATGTTTACAGTACGACAGATTACGCACCATTAGAACCAAGGGTCTCAGGCTCTGCTCCAAGACCACCATAAAACTGTCGTCGATCTCCACAGAAAACCGTGGAGTTCACTGGAAAAAGCTGCGCCTCCTGGGTCTTGACAAGGACACAGAAGAGTGGTTCTGTTACCAGAGACCCATAGGTCGATTACGGGGGGGACATGTCCCCCCCACTATTTAAAATACGAATTTTGTCCCCACCACTTTTGAAAATGTGCAAACCAATTGCGACTGAAAAAATCCCCACATACTCAACCGAAATCGTCGAGTCTAAAATCATGCGATAGGCGCGCTCGAAGACATCATTTATTAGATAGGCCTACCTCATAAACCGTTGGTACTCACAAGACCGGAACCCATAGCAACGCCAGTAAACAAACCCCGAGAAGCCCCATCCCTGAAGAGCTCCCCGCGCTCCGGCCATCCGGAGGCGCACAGAGCTTTTGGCCGTGATATTATATATACAATTATATTATATTATATACTATTATATATAGAGCTCTGAGAGTCGCAAACGGCAACAATCACTTTCTCCTCCATGCTGCAGTTCACCCCGGACTGCACTGCACTGAGTTTGACGGTTGAACACTGATTGGCTGTTACGTTACACATGTCACTCAGTGGCCACGCTGTTGAACGCTGATTGGCTGTCATCACGCGAAATTCGTGTCAAAGTTGAAATATTTCAACTCGAGCGAATTTGTCGCGGCACAAATCCTCGTGAACGCGCTCGCCTGTGCACGGCGAAAGTATAGCGCGACAAATCAAAACTTGTCGCCGGTTTTTTCTCGCGAAAAATTCGCCCGATAAGCGTCTATGATATACGTTCACTTTGTATGGGATCCTGTCGCCCCGTCGCGTTTGGTGTGAAGTTGTGAACGCACAGTGAACGCACTGGAGAAGTTTCAAGACAGACAGCCAAAATTGTCATTGTTATTCAGAAAATAGCCGGTCCCTTTGCTTCCTGTAAAAAGCATATTTGTGACACTGGATAACAATATGGATACATCATCTTTCCTGCATGTGTAGGGCCGCATAAGGTAAGAAATTGGTTTACGTAAACTTTGCTGCTGGTTCTGTTTGCTCGTGATGACCTGGCCAAAGGTTACCCACGGTCCTAAGCGATTGTTATCTGATTCTGGTTGGTGCTCCAGCTAGTATGCATTGTGTATTATATAGATTGTAGCTAGTAGCAGCTACACACGGTGCGATTGCTATGCCAATGTGGTTAGTTGTTTTGTCTGATTGAGATATGTAACGACTTGGAGCCTGGTAGGCCTATCCTGACATAAATATGTTCTCGCATAACCTGTGTGATTATCCTAAACTGTAGGGGATTTTATTTGCGGGCAATTTGCTTATGATGTTGTAACGAGTGAAGTCTACATTGGTCCTTCGCAAGTGTTTACTGGTGGTCAGGATTTGGCAGATGCAATTCTCCTCTGGGCGCTTGTTTTATTTTTTATTTTTTTAATGCAGCATAACATATGCTACCAGCAGCCCTTGCGCGTCTTCAAAAGGCTGGTGCTCACCTCGTTTCATTTCGTACCCCCTTTACAGTCTGGCATTGTTTGTCTGGTAAACGTTGTTGATGTCAAGATAAGTGTTAAATTGCTAACACTGTTCTTTGTCCTGTGTGTATTAGTATTACATATCCCGAGCCAATACCCTGGTGTTTCCAACGCCGTTTTGCAAAACAAGCCAAAACACAAACTGTGGTTTTCAACTTTTATTGTTCGAATAGGATTTTCAACACCTGACAATACACTGTAGAGCATATTGTAATGCAGTGTTGAATGGAGGAATAGCTTACATAAGGGTACCCAGCACTTTTCAAACCACACTCAAGCTTATGGTTATTGTCTGTCCCCACCACTTCTGGAAACAAACTGACGCCCTTGCAGAGACCTGTTTCTCAACCTCTCCATCCACATGCCAGAGAGGTGCCATGTTGACGGTTGATGATGTTTAGCCCCGACGGCCGAGGATAGGTACGTCAATGCCGTTAAGACAACAACATTCTTAACATTTGTAATGAGATATAGAAGGCCTCTCGCTCCACGGATGAAGGATGTAGCTGGGGTCGGTCGGGAGATATGGATGATAAACACGCTGATGGAGTCTGGTCAAAGGAGCCCAGGTGGAGGCAATTTACACAGTTTGTCTTCAGCCTGAAGTTAAACCTCAATGCACAGGACCAGAATATATGTAGGTTCTGGTTGACTGAACCATACATGCCTGCTTCATTTCATTCCATTAGAAACATAAAATGGTTTTTCACCCAATGAATTTGCTAAATCGATCTCGACTGTCTGTATCCCTTGTCAAATTACCAGCATATAAATCCACACAACCGGTCTTCTCTTCAGGTTTTGTTCATTTCCATTGTATATTGTGGAGTTTAATGTATGATTTTAAATGTCTAACAACATCAGTCAGAAAACTCTTAACACACCAGTGGCAGTGGTTAGCTCTAAAACTGGGGAAGTTTCCAAATGATGTGTGAGGTAATTCTCATAATAAATTCCATAAAGGTTTAGGTTTCAACAAAGTGCTCCGTTATGCCGTGTGAGCGCTGGGAGCTAGATTGCAGCTCATCTGCGAGTGCATGTCAAAATATATATACATTAAAAAAAAAAAATGGAGAAGGGAGAGTGTGCGAGACACCCTGAGAGGGGCGTGAAACTCGGGTAACCCCAAAGTCCTTCGTAATCTCGAGCCAGTGGTCCCCTATGGCCGGGGCCCTCGCTGCGTTTATGCTATTGATATGTTTCAATTAGTCCTTTAATCAAGCTCAGGAAAACAAACATGATGTGATTTGGGCCGCTCACACAGGGGCACAATCAAATCAGTTTTCCCCTTCCCAAAGAGGAGTTGGAGCAACGCCAGAGGACACACACATCACACACACGCACACGCATCACACACAAACATCACACGCGCAAACACACACACAAACACATCACACACACAAAAACACAGACACACACACAGAGACCACCCGTCTCGCTCTCTCTCTAGTGGTCTTATCCTTCGAGACCTCCCACTGCGGTGTGACTTTTCCAACGGGACTCCAGCTGTGTTGTGTACAGCCACTTCGGCTGTCGTCACGCACCCAGGCACGCCTCTGTCAGCCCAGATGCAAGGTGAAGCGGCGCAGCGCTGTTATTCGACTTCGCAGCTTTTATTCACAGGTTTGGAGCGACGGCACGTGGTGAGGACGGATGTGAAGGGGAGAAGGCTGGAGAGAGAGAGAGAGAGAGAGAGAGAGAGAGAGAGAGAGAGAGAGAGAGAGAGAGAGAGAGAGAGAGAGAGAGAGAGAGAGAGAGAGAGAGAGAGAGAGAGAGAGAGAGAGAGAGAGAGAGACGTTAATGCAAAAATCTGCCATGTAACTGGCGCCCACGTGAGAGGTGTCGGCTGATACCGTGATATGCCGTGAGTTTGACACCTCACATCTGCTCGGCTAATGAGCCCGGATGCAGCGTCTTATCCGGGGGCATTCGCTGCCGCCGCCCCCCGCTGGGGGACACCAGATGATGCCCCCGTAGCCTCAAGGCCAGGCTTCTGTTGCAATAAAGAATAACAAGCCACCAGCGCCGCGGCAAGGCACCCGGGCAACACTCGGATCAATCCATTAAGGGCGTACGTGAGGCACCGCTCGCAGCCGAAATAAAGGATAGTGTAGCTGCTGGAGTGGGTTCAAAAAAGGCAAACGAAAGCGAGGAGCACGTTTCTTGCCGCGGAGGAGGCTGCAGTTTCATGGGTCGTAGTCCTTGGGTGGCATTTCTATCCCCGCATTTCTAGGACCCTTGTTTTTTTGCGACACTGCCTTCAGGAGACTTTGACGAGATTGATGGCATGGATGACATGGTCAGAGTCTGAGTAGTACTGATTTGGAGTCAGTCTTCGTTATGTATTTGTGCAATGTTTATTTAAGTGAGTGAGAAGTCTTAAAGGCATTGCAAACAATCATCTGATAACTGCTGGCTATAAACCTATTAGTTCATTTGTTTTACGAAACAGAAGTGTGGTTTTGGCAGTTCCAACTGGGTGTCTTATATTTATTGTTGACTTAACGACCAGGATAATTTATACCGTCCAGCAGATTAATTAAACTTCAAAAGATGACAAAAGCGTGCCGATATGTCTGTCAGCCACATTAAAGCAGCAGTAGCTTACTGTTTTCAGTGTGAATGCTTGTTTAATACTTAAAACTAATATTGTTTTACCATTTTAATTAAGTTTAAATAATCGTTGTGCTGACTGCCTGTTTACGCAGTTATCAGCCGGTCCCTCATTTTATTATTTGTTTTGTAATGTTTATTGAGACTGTTGTCATTTTAATTATTATGTAGGCCTATACTGCAGACCTACACCACGTGCTGCGACATGCTCGATCCTGTCATCTAATGCATAGCCTATAGGAAGTGATGTCATGGACACAGCTTAGGTGTCAAATATGAATGAAGTATTACCACTAAGGGGTGGGTTGAAGGGATAGAGCTGCAGGTATGGTGGAGGACTGGGAGATGGAGAGCTGGATGTCGTGGTGAAGTCGGATGAAGGGATGGGTGTGGTGTGGTGAGGTTGGATGAAGGGTCGGATTAAGTGTTGAGGTGGGATGAAGGCGTGAAACCGCTATGTATCAAGCTGATGGGCAAAGGCGAGGTCATTCACTTTATTTATGTTTTATAAGATCATTATGCTAATAACACAAATTGCCAAGCATGAAACTCGAAGCAACGAAGTTGAGTTGGATAGAAAGGAGAAATAAACCTTGAAAACTGCTTCATTATCATTTATTATTTTGATAGAAAGTAGTTTTAATCCATAAAAAAAACACGAGGGGCCTATGAATGGACCTTAAACTGCAGCCTTCTCTATTGCAGGAACATGATGTTGGATTCTGGGTTCCCGATTTGCAAACTGATGCAATACAGCATGATTGCATACAGATTTACACAAATTGAGAAAACAAACCAAGTTCACGATATTTTGAAAATAACTACAAATACTTTTTTACAGCTTCAAAAACCCATACCTAAAGTGAAATTTAACTCCACAACCGGGTAGGGCCATATGAAATCCGTTTTATTTTTTTCCAAATTCCGTTTTGTTTTTTTCCAAATTCCGTTTTTTCCGTTTTAATTTTCATTAATTCCGTTTTTACACTTAAAATCATCAGAACGAGTGTCAAATAAGTGCCAACGAATACAATTTAATCAGATAGAAGACTACATTTATTAAAACATCACAATATTGCACTGTTTTTAGTGCTTCAAATAAAAACATGACATAAATATTAAAGTGCTTATAAACTATTTTTTTATAAACTCAAAGTGTTGTTTGAAGGGGCGTGCCCTGGCTACGGCGTTCATTGTTTTTCATATGGATTTTGGACTTCAAGTGGTCATCGCACGTATCTTTGCGTTTCCAATCGATAGTATGTTGACATATTCTACAAAACACCTGAGTGATAGAAGTGTTTTGGATATTGTTCGGCTCTGAATTTGGGGTTAGAACCGAATTACGGGCGCTTCAACTTCTTCTTCGGCTTCTTGTTAGGAGCGGGACCTATTGTTTGCGTGGTGGACCGGGGATTTTTTTTTAACATTGTTGTGCGAGTGACTGCTAAACATTCAGTGACGTTAATGTCACCTGTGTTGTTTCCCTTTTCCCTCGAAACTGAATTTCACCAAAATAATGGCGAATTCCGCTGCATTCCGCTGCATATTGTAAATGTGACGTCTGATGTGCCTTGTCCCTGTTGCATGTTATATGTGCTGAAAAACAGGAACCTGCTGGAAATCAGTTATTTTACTAAGACAGGCCCGTTTTAAATTGTAACTTTGTTACTTTTAATACTTTCCTGCTTAATAAAATAAAAAATAAAAAAAAAAATAATAAAAAAATATTATCAGTTGATTCCGTTTTTATTGTCCAATTCCGTGATTCCGTCCGCGTTTTCGTTATCGCGGATTTCATAGGGCCCTAACCGGGCACCAAAAACGACAATTGTCCCATGGCAGTCGGCTTTGTAAAATTAACCTTTAATTCTTTAATGTACCGCTTTGAGTATTTATAACTTTTGAATAAATCTTGAGGTGCAATGCACTATGGTGTGCGTTAAGTCCTGCATAACATTGTTTTCCTTTAAGTCTCCAGAGACTCCCTATGCTACTCTATAACCACAGGTAAATCAAAAGTCTACCTTCGCTTTCAGATTAAACTGATACAGTTTTCACTCCTGATAGGACTTCAGTGTCTCTTCAGAGCTCATTAATCACACATATACCCTTCTACTGCGGGTATCCCAAATACAACAACGCTTCCAGACCGCTGGATTACTCTATAGAAGAATAGTTCTGCCTTCACTGAAATGTCCCTCTATTTGTATGCACCTCAGTCTGCACCCAGTTGGAGTGTTTCAATGCAGGGGTTTCTCTCCTTCCGTTTGACTCATTTCTGAACGGTTCTTCATGGGTTTGAAGGGACTGTCTTTGATCTCCCTATTTTTATCCATTTTAGCTGAGAATCAAACTCTGCCCAGCGTCTAGAGACAACTTGGCCATTCCAAATGCTGAATCTATATTTGGGAGTGCCAATCCTCCCCTTTCCCCAACGGTGCACATTTTCTAAAAGTTTATCCTCTGCCTCTTTTTCAGTCCATAAGTAATCCTTAACTGTTTGATTATATTGTTTCAATATCTTATCTACTCGAATCAATGGTAACACCATCGAGATATAGTTAAACTGTGGGATTACCACCACTTAAACAGTTTTTTATCTTGCCCCACATGTAATTGCTTTCCACATCGTTTTTTTGTTTTATTTTGTTTTAAGAAATGGTGTAAAATAATGTGTAATGTGTGAACATCGGTAGTGTTACCCTTTGTGAATCCTCCTCCGCATGGTGCTGTTCTCCTTCGTGGGCCTCCATGAGTTCCTGCATGATCTTCCAGCACTTGTCCATACTCTGCTTCACCTCCGTCAGGTCCCTCTGGATCTCCTCCAGCATGTCCGTCTTGGAGAGCTTCTTCTCCTCCGTGGCTCCGTGACATAATCAGCCACTGCCGAGCCCACGGCCTGCTCCCACAGCCTGCTCCCACGCTCCCACGCTCCCAAAGTGGGCGTCTACGAAGGCCTCCAGCCACCTCCAGGATACTGCTCCCCCGTTTGTCGATCGTAGCATGCCGGTCTCCCGCCCGGAAGAGATTCTTCAGAGGGTTGTCTCTCGTGTTGCGAGGGACGGCAGGGAGTCATGAAATCAAGTAGGCTTATTATTATTTATAATGGGGGGCACAAGGAGGGATTCGTAGTTTTTGTATTTATAAATGTATAATCTATTGTTAACGTCAGAGTGTTTGACTTGTCGAATTCACAGTCCTTCACACAGGGTCCTTCTGAATAATATAGTGCAAGGCAGTAACAATAGTAGGCATAGAAAACGATAACTTCCTTTTACAAAGAGTCATAAATAAGGGCCAAAATAGAAAAAGAAAATGCCAGATATAACAGAAATATCCATAAGTTATAAAAAGCCTTAACAGCAGACTGAAAGGATAGGGGAAATATGGACGGAGTAAGAGTTTTACATTTTATAAATATAAATGGTATGAGTGCTGAGGAATAGGAACATTGCAATGTGGGGATGTGCATCCAATGTCCATTAGGAAGTGATCAGTGCCTACATCAGGGTGACCTTGTCATGGGGGGGGGGGGGGGGGGGGGTAAACCACTGTTTGTAAGTCTGGTATTCCATGCCCAGATGTTCTGGTAACGTCTGACCCACAGCAGCAATTGTGAATAGTCCATAGCTTGGGTGGCTGTCGGATTTCGTGATCTTTTCCTCTGATTTCCTGGCATCGCGTGTGGTAGATGCTCTGCATGGAGGGGAGGGGGGGGCAGCCAGTGATGCATTCGGCTGTCTTCATCACCCTCTGGAGGGCCTTGGGATCAGTGAGGAGCAGCTGCCGGACCAGGCGGTAACGCAGCCAGAGAGGAGGGTCTGAGTCTGGATGGTTCACCAATAAGAGCCAGGGATAGATTCGATAGACATGCTGAAGTTCTTGCGTCTCCTCAGAATAGGTGCTTTTGGGGCGGATTTTACTCCTGAGTCTGCTAGCCTGGACCAAGGTCATCGTTGATGAACACAGCAAGGAACTCGAATCTGGAGACACTCTCCACACTCCTGCAGAATCGATGTTGCGATCGGTACAACTATAGATTTGACACTGTGAGGTATATCAGATGTTTCGATGCAATGTACAACAGTATAGCCCAGACTTTTCCAAAATTGTCAAGCGACGAGGTGGCAAATGTGTTTATTCGAAATGCGATATTGCAAATCGTTTCTTCATTTTACCAGCTAGTGAACAAATATGGGAACTTGACTAATAATCCTATATTAGCCTTCTGGATAATATTACCTATTAGGAGTAGACAAAATGGCTTCTATATTGAACATGACACTAAATACTACATTGCCTGATATTACAAATACGTAATTGAAGATAAAAAATAAGGTAGCTGTACGTTAATATTCTAATTAATTATTTCTCATACTGTTCCTTTGTATGTTATAGTACCCTATTGTAATCAACTTTAACTGTCAATCATTTTATAATCATTACAATTTCATTATGAGATTCATTATAAAATATGTTTAAATATGAATAAATCAGTAAGGCAAAGAACGTTTCTTGTTAATTTGTATTGCAAAGCTACACTCAGGAGAGATTTTGAGCAGCCATGATGTCTTCCTCCATCTGTAGGCCTACTACAGATGGATGTGCATGGATTGGAGAGAGTATCTGTCGCATTATACTCCATATGCGTGATTGTGGATGAACATAGAAGTGCCATTGCCATAAGTTCTGAATGCTTATCAGCAAAGTAGTTGGAGGTCTGCAATGTTTTGCTCTGTTCATTTCTAATGGCAATTTACAATGATGACAATTTGAAATCGAGTCAATGAGAAAATAAACAATAAACCAATAGATGAATTTGCGATGAAATAATTGGCAACTTCAAGATGATAACAGCAGGAGACAGAGGCTGAAGAAGCAATCAGGTTTGATTAAATGGAATCAAATCAAATGGCAATAAGTGTGTTGCCCTCCATCTATTTTCAATGGCATCTAAAAATATAGACATAATGGTTAGACGACGTAAGAAACATTTAAATCTAGAAGTTGTGAGACAGGAAATTGTATTTGGGTGGAATACACCCTTACCAACATTAGTATTTAAAAATAAAGTAGCATTTGGGTGGAATAAAATTACCTGAAGTACCTGAAAAACTATGAGTCCTTGGACAAAAAGTAGCCTAGCATTTAAATAAAGGGAAGAATCCTTAAGAATGCTGTCCTGTACCTTCGGCCTCCCCTATCACAGGAAAAATACTATTGACAAAAGCAGAAGATAATTGAGGCAAGGGGGTGAACATTGAAGTGTCATCCACCACAAGTGAAACGAGGTGAAAGTAAACCTGCAGAGAAAGCAAGAGAAAGTAAAAGTTAAGGCTGTATTAGTTATGCATGCACGCGGCGTTGGCCTACTCTCCAGCTTGTGTCCTAGTTCATACGTTTGAATGAAAGGTTTGTCACTGAAGATTCTCCTTCGGTGAGCAAGGACAAGGAAAGGACAAAAGGAGGTGGTTTTAGGGTATAGCAATGGCAGAACTCAAAACAGACAATGTCTGTGTGGGGTGTGTGTGTGTGTGTGTGCGTGCGCGTGTGCGTGTGCGTATGTGTGAGGGGAGGAGGGGGTTCGTTGCCATGACGAGCTGTGTGGTGAATGATGACAAGAGAGCTGGCGAGAGCCTGTGTCTCCTGTCTCGTAAATTATAATGACCCAGGGTTAATTTGGCAGCAGAGGGCCCCCTAGGGGTCAGTGCCGTATTTCAGCTGTATAATAACCCTGGCTCTGTGTTCAATTTACCTACTGTTTTAATTACTTTGTCCGGTATACCTGGGAGATATGTGGCCACACACTCCCTGGCAAAACATAATTTTTTTTCGATATTTTGACACCGTCGTGATTAAATACCCACCACAGCCATGGAGTAGAGTGAGATAGAAAACAAGGCAATTCTGTGCCTTTCTACACAACGATAAGCGAAAAGAAAAAAAGACTCTCACTCATGCACATACACAGACACACACACACACGAAAAGCCCTCGACCACACATACACACACACACACACCAAACGGCTGTTCATTATGTGTTATTATGGGTGGTGGTGCGCATCGGAGCGTGGTGCTCTTCTCGCGTGGTGCTCGACAACACAACAGCCACTTCACTCCGCTCTCCAAAGACGCCGCGCGGAGAGGGGTGTGCATATAAAAGAGACACCACCTCATTTACTGACGCCGGTGGGCCGCTGGTGGGCAGGCATCAATGTCACCGGGCCAATTAACCAGAGGCCATGGCGACCACAACACCGCAGCCGAAAGAAGAAGGCCGGCTTCAAAATAAGAGTTACTTTGCTGCACCGCAAACCTTGTTTAAGCCTCGGTTAAGTTGTGCAGAACATGTCAATCTACTAGTGGATCGAGCAGCCACGCTTGTCCTCATACCTACTCGCCGTCTTGATAGGTTGTTGGCGATCAATCAATATATTTTTCATCTTGTAAAGACTGCTTTTTTAAGTGTAGGCTTCTGTGCAGAGTGCATGAGAAACACATCATTTTTGTGTGGTGTTTGGCCTCGCTTGTGTTGTGAGAGTGGACCGTTCATCCATATAGTGAGTGCTTTGATCACCATGTGTTCCATGGCCAACAGGTCAATAGCACTTTTATAGTCCATGGCATGTATACTCAGATACAGCTGTCTTACTATGTTATGGCAGAACTGCTAGGGGTCGAAACTGAAAGGAGCGGCCTTAAAGCTTGTTTCTTGCTTTGTTATGGGGGTATTCATTCATGCTAGGGGATGAATGTTTCAGAGGGGGATTTAAACAAGTGTATTTGTTTTAAAACCACTGACACGTTTAGTTCTTTACAGTTTACTGCTGGCCGAGTTTCTGTTTGTCAATTACACGCTTACAGATCTCCGCCTCTGGCAACGTATTTGGTTGAATCAGATATGAAGCGAAAGAAAGTGATCCAGATTTGGATTCTGCCATCAAACTTTTGGTATTAATGAAAGGTCTGAATTCTGAGTTTCTGAGATTCTATCACATTTGTGACGGTAGGGGCATGTGACTGCAGGGGACACGTGTCCCTGCAGCAAATGAGATGAAGAAAACGCACTTGGAACGACAGCCAACCGGGCACACAGCCGAGGAAGAGATTCTCTTAAATTGTTCTTAACCACTGCGCATTAGAAATAGTGGTGTTCTGGTTTAACTAGCAAGAGTCCATGAGAGTTTAAATCCTCCATGTTTATTACTGCTTCACCAGCAGTGCTGGAAACATGAATATGTAAAATCATGACCGCCAATGAATTATAATAACAGCCTTGTACAAAACTTTAGTTTAATGTCTTATTTGCGGAAGACAAGCTTCCTGCCTTGCAGTATTATTTTAGTATTTCAAGCACGGTGAAAAACGGTAAAAAATTAAAAACTGTAAAGGGGCAGATGCAACTCTGTTGTTGTGAGTGACTCAGGTGTCCAGGTGTTGTGATCGAAACAGCGAGCGGAGAAAAACAAAGGGAAACTTTTTCGTGCCATTCCCTTTTTATGCTCACCAGATGTACTTTCTATTCAGAGGCTGGGATAACATAAGTCTTTACTCTGTTTGTGTTTCGGAGAACCATCTGCCGAGTTTCATAATGAAGACGTTGTTCGCGGCCACGCAGGTTAAAGGCCGTCTTCCGCAGAAACATATTTAAATGAGAACAATGCTCGAGTTTAATGCAAAGAGAGCCATAACATGGGTGTTTTTTTTCATCTTCTCTCTATGATCTATGGCTTTGCCTACTCACCCTTATTTACACATACTCTGTGCCAAAGGAGACATCTCCATACACGGCCCTTTACACATAAATCACAGAGAATACAGCGATCGATCAAGACCAAGAGACAAATTAAATTGCCCTCCACATCTATAACTTCTCTCACACACACACACACACACAGACAGACTCGGTGAGCCTTGTTCCTTGTTCCTCATTCAAATCACATGAGCAACACTAGAATACATTAGTGTTCACGCTTTGTGTGCGTGTGTGGTTGTGTTTGTGTGTTTGTGTGTGTGTGTGTTCGCCTGTGCATGCACATGCACTGTTTGCCTGTTATGTTTGGGTGTGATTGAGCTGCTGGTGCTGCAGGTCAAGGTGGTGCATATTGGTCTCCCCCCCCCACCCACCTCAAACCACCCCCCTCCCACCCCCACCGGCCGGAGGAAAGGTCTTTGATTAAGGGCCGCTGTAGCCTTTAATGAGCCACTCGCTCAGTCCCTTCACCCGGGGGGGTGCGTTGACACCATCAACCCCCGACCCACCCACCCGTACCCCAGGTGGGGACGATGGGAGGTCTTCCTCTGTGGTAGGGCCTGACATGCGTCAGTCCAGAGCTGAAGTACCCTGGTGCACACGGTAGCTCCACTCCACGCAACAATTCATCGGGACACAATGTGACAAAAAAAGCCGGCCGATGGCGCCCTCCGTCCCCCTCCGTCCCCCCCGCTGTGAAACTGTATTGCTGCATCGCTTTGTTTCGTCCTCTTTTGTGTCTTCTTTTTTTTTCGGGGGGTGTTATTGTTTTGGTAGAAATGTCATGATGTCACCATCTCTTGATGCTTTGTATATTTTTCTCGTTCTTTTGTCCAAGCGTAACACATGAAAAGGGGCACACACACACAAACACACAGATAGATACACACTGACACACATACACACATAAACACACACAGACACACACACGGTCACATCAAAGTGGCGTGGAAATTACAAAGTGCACTATGAGGATGCAAGAAAATGACATCCGAGTTTAAAAGGCATGTAAAACATGAAGCGCTCTCACGCAGAGGGACGCTGGCTGGCTGCGGCGACGGCTTAGGTGAGGGGGACGCTTTTAAGTTGAAGTACCTTTAGAAGAACGCACATGTTGCGCTCGCTGTGAAGATAAAGCTCATTAACTTAAACCTCTCTGGAGCAATGAGCCAACGCTGCTTTGACAGGGGACACTTAATAGTGGCCTGGACAAAGAGGCATGGAAAAGCAAAGAAAAATAGCTTCTTCAAGCTAAATTATGGATGCAGTCCTGCCCCTGGATGTGTACAGTCCACTAATGAGTTTTGTAGCTTTAAATAGCTGCGAGCTACGCCTGGATTCCGTGAGGGTTCTGAAATAGTCATTATTCATTTCCACACACACACCTGCATTTATTCCTGCATTGTTGCTCTGCCCGTCTTTGTCGACTTTAAGCTGAGCTTCCCTTACTAGGTCGCGACCGGTTTAGGCTCTGTCTTTCTAACCACAAACCCCACCTCGACCTTCCCCACAGCTTCACCCAAACATGCACATACACAAACAAGCATCCACACAAACATAAAGAGGTGATTCGGGGGTCAGGTATTGTTCCCGGTGGGATATCCGAGTGTTGATAAGAGTAGATGCATACGTTATCGATTTCCCTAATCAAATCAGCCAGCGTTTGTACTTCAACAGTGCATGACTGACAGTGTGGGTATTTTATCAGTAGGCTCGGATAAGGGCTCATAGCTACTTAAGAGCAGAGTTCTGCTGTGTGTGTGTGTGTGTGTGTGTGTGTGTGTGTGTGTGTGTGTGTGTGTGTGTGTGTGTGTGTGTGTGTGTGTGTGTGTGTGTGTGTGTGTGTGTGTGTGTGTGTGTGTGTGTGTGTGAGTGAGAATTGTGTTTGCCGTTGACTCAGTACTAGCCAGTAAGAATGTGCTGCGGTCGATAAGTCTGTTTAAAATGAAGTGGGCTTCATCTGGGGATAAGGGAATAAGAAAAAGAAAACTTTGTTTTGTTTTTTTATCCTTCGGTTCATGTGATAGATTTGGTGCCACTATTGTCGAGATGATGAAACCGTTATATTAATACGGCATAGGGCAAATAATGGCTTGCTGTATTCTATGTGTAGGCCTTTGACTTCATTCAAGATACGGGATAGCTGATGCAGAAAAAAAAGCTCCACGTCATAAGAACACGTCAATAACAGCTTTTAGGGGTTATTAATAGAACGGTACGTCAACTTTTAAACAGTAGCAGCAGAATACAGTAACTTTAAAATTCCCGAAGGAGAGGCGACGATTCTTCGGGGAACGGCGTTTTCCAATCAAATCACCGGTCCACGGTGTCTTTTTCATCCCCTAGTTGCGTCCCGTCTTTAATACACGATAAAGGAAGAAAAAAAAACAGCTTCTCGTGTCCTATGTGTTTAGTTACTCACACACGGGTCATCTCAGCCGCATGAGACGACTTGTTAAACAGCACCGAAAGGCTGACGGGAAACAGTGTCGTTCATTATGAACAAAAAAAAAGGAGGTTTAATGAGATTCTCTCGCAAAACATCTGCTTGGGCTGTGATTAGGCATCTCCCTTACCACTGCATTTTTAATGGCGCTGTAAAATATTGACGCTGTCGGATGGAGCTGCGAGATATTGAACACATCTACGAGGGTGGGTGCATTTGGTATTCTTCATCTGCTCCCGCCTCTCCCCTGAGACTCATTTTTCACAGGTGGAACCGAGGGGAAGTTATGAGGGGGTGAGGGTGCAGATCCATCCGAATCAATGGTGGCTTGATGAGAGTCACGACGAGTAGTTCTCGAGAAAGAAACTAGCATAGTTTCCAGTGGGTCACCCAAAGTGCGAGACGGAGCCGTTGTTATTCCCCTTAAAAATACATTTAAGGGGAAGGTTCTCTGTCAAAGCCCATCAAAGCGACGCGTCAGGAGACGACTAGCCTACGTGCAGATTGAGGACGTGCGTTTCAACACCAATGTGTTTCACGGCGTTGCTTGAACGGGCCGGGGGGATTTGAAGCTCATTGAGGGGGAGCCCCTGCGAAAGGTCAAAGCGAAAGTGACACGCAAACCGTATGGGAGACGACTGGTGTGTGAGCTCGCGTGCCTCAAGAGCTTACTCTGTAACTAGAAAGAAATAAAAGAAACGACAAGAGGGAAATGAGCACATTTGTTAAACTGTTTAACGCAGCGCCTCACAAAATGTCTCGTATAACTTTTATATTTTTTGGTATAGAATATAACTTCTAACTCTGAGACGTTTGTAGATGCCACAATGACACAAAATTGCATCCACGGAATTGCGTTTTAATTGCTTTTGTGCCGGCGGATTGTTATTCACTTAACGTCTGAAAGTGCACTCAGCCGTTAGAAAGGCACGGAGAGGGAACACACAGAGACCAGGCTCCCCTTGCACTTCTTTAATTCCGTCCACACTTTTATGTATGCACCAGACAAACCCTGACTCTCCACAAGGCCACATCAGTTCACCGTCGGTCAATGATACCGACATCCTTTCCAAGGAAGATGAATGATGTCGGGGTTTGGGGGGGGGGAGGGGGGGGGGGGGGGGGGGGGGGGGGGGGGGAAGCAATTAACTTGGCTGCACTCCAAATTTCGGCTCTCTCTGGAAATTACAGTGAAGTGTCATCCCCTTCATCACCCTGGCGATAAGGAGTCCGAAGGGGGGGGGGAAATAGCATGGGAGCGACGGGAAGACGATCCGGGCGACTATTCTCCGTCTCTCTCCCCTCTCGCCCGCGGAGCTCCGGGGAGAAGAAAGACAGACACGGCCCGACAATGGGGGGCGTTTAACCCCGGCTCAGCTGCGGCCGAGATGGGATCAGAATGAGGAGGCCAGCTCAGAGCGGCTCCATTATAGACCTATTACACATGGGTTCTACAATTTTCTTCTTTTTAATGAATGAATACAATGATTCCTTACTTGGGTGAGGGGGGAGTAAAAAAGTTTCCTTTGTCTGTTGAACCCATGCAAGCAGGTGGTTGTAGTTCAGCAATAGCTTGAAAGAGTTTTCCTTTTTCGGCTTTGAATTTTTGCTTCCAACCCTACGCCTTTTACCTTTTAGCCGACGACAACGGGCCGCATGATCTATATCCAGGTATCCACTTTTTATTTATGTTCCCAACTATGACACTCACGTGCGCTCGCTAGGCAACAGCGGAAAAGGCCAGTGACACCAGTGGCTAATTAGTAGCTCGCCTCATTACCCGCTTGCTCTCCATATCTGGCCCTTGCAATTATCCTTCTGCCTCCTTCACCCCCCCCCCCCCCCCCACGCATCGCCTAACCACCTCAACCGCCCACACACTACAACATCCACTACCATAACCACATTCAATTCTGATCTGTTGCCCTTTTATTCTGAATCTTTATCACTCGTCCTCCTTCTCTCTCTCTCTCTCTCTCTCTCTCTCTCTCTCTCTCTCTCTCTCTCTCTCTCTCTCTCTCTCTCTCTCTCTCTCTCTCTCTCTCTCTCTCTCTCTCTCTCTCTCTCTCTCTCTCTCTCTCTCTCTCTCTCTCTCTAACGTAGCACAGATATTTAGGTGGATTTATTATGGATTTGTTTGTTTTGGTTTTTCTCTGAGTCTGTTTAAAATGAACTAAATTAGAAAAACATGTTTGTTGTTCTTAAATGAACGGCTATTTTACTGTATGGATTTGGTTAAATCTGTGTGAGAGGGTGGTGGAGCCATCGATTTATTTGTTCTTTTTATGTTGAGCCTTTAATCAAACTCCAAATTCCGATAAATCGTTCTTTGAACACGGCATGTCTGGTGGGTTTTAATATTTACTGTCTACGATAAGACCTGACTAACAAGTGAACTTGCAGCACTCAAACTTTTGCATTAGCAGTAGAAATAACACAGCAGCAGCTGCTATAACAGGCATACTATGTCTTTACATATTGATTGAGAGCATGCTCAGTGTCTGCATTAAAGTTGTCAATTCATATTTGATGTTGCTATTCCTTTTCTGTTGATCTACTTCGTATGGAGATCAATATCTGTGCAATACTTTTTTGTTTTGTATTGTTTAATACAGTTTCATGTTGTATTGACACATATGATATTCCCTCGATACAGTCCATACCAGTCCATGTGTGTGTGTGCCTGCGTGCATGCGTGCTTGTGGGTTTGTGTTCTGATTAGTTGAACATATGCATCCAAGCATAAATCCAATCATTCATATGGATTATTACATGTTTAGAGGTTTTCTTTGGAGTGAACATACACAGTCGCCCGCGGTGCTCTGACTCACTCTCATCATTTCTCTGCAGTTCACAAGCCCTTTGCATGCATGTCAGAGAAACTGATTTATCACAGATACACCAAAACCACCCCACACATCAGGAAACATCTGGAAGCCTTAGCCATGTGTGGCTGCCTGTGTGAGTGTGTGTGCGTGTGTCTGTGGGTCTGTACATATGTGTGTTAGTGCGTGTGTTCACTGCGTTTTTAAAGGCTCTGGGGAGTCCATCTCAAAGAAATTTGACGAAAAACTCTTGCCTAGGTTTCTGCTAAGGTTTTTAAGGTTTTTAGTTGCATTTTTTAACCGCCATTTTATCTGCCATTTCTATCTGCCTCCATTTCAGTTAAGATGCGTCAACACGACAAAACTGTCAGTTAAAATAGAATGCACATCATCACACATCATCATAAGTGTGGTGCAAAAAATGCAATCCAATTCAATGAAATAAAAACATACACATTAGATGAACAATGTTGCGTGAGATTGAGGAACTACAACGCAAAGCGTCGCCGCAGATACGTGGGTAATTGCTATTTTGTAGGAAGAGATTTCCCAATAAGGCAGTGATCACTGGGAGGAATCCCAGCTGTGCCATTACATATGTGGGCTGTCACTTTATAGGAAGATGATTAATCGCTCCAACAGTTTACTCGCTTTTAAATGCATCCCTAAAGCCTTATTCTCCCTCTGAGGCTGTTCATCAACTTACTCTGCTTCTCATGCTTGTTGATAAAATAAACTTTCTTTTCACACGCGAATGCCGAGTGCCCCCCCCCCCCCCCCCCCCCCCCCCCACACACACACACACACACACACACACACACACACACACACACACACACACACACACACACACACACACACACACACACACACACACACACACATCCCACCCACCACTACAACAAGCCCAGCATGCCTAGTGGATCGAGAAACAAGAGTCTGGGGGTCCGGGGGGGGGGGGGGGGCATGTCAGGGTGATGGGGGGTCCGACTAAGGGGCCAGATGAATATGAAGGGGTCAGTGTTGGACCTGGAGATCACCGCCCAGCATGTAGTCAACGCCGAGGCGCAGTGTGTGTCGGTCATCCAGCCGCCCCCCCCTCCTGCGCACACGCACACACACGCACGCACACACGCACGCACGCACGCACACGTAACTCTGACTTCTCTATTCTCTTTCATAATGCAGAGACAACTTTGCACTCCTTTCCTGTTCCCCTTTAGCTCTTGGAAGGTGTAGGATGTACTTTTTTGTGCCATTCACTTTCACTCCCTTGCCTTGGCGAGCTGTGTATTACTCTCTCTGCAGCTCAGAGCGGTCAGTCAACCCCCCCCCCCTCATCCCATTTGCCTCTCAAGCTCTCGCCATCTTTCTCTCTATCGCAAGGTGGATTAAGGTGAACACTAAGCTTGCACACACACATACACCCACTCACACTTTGATGTGCACACACAAACACGCAGACGCACACACACCGTCGCACACATGCAGGCGCGCACACACACACACACACATGCGTTATGACACACACATCACACGCACACACACACACTTGGGATCACGGCTGCTTATGTGGGCTTGTTGGAGATTAGGGGAAGTCCTGGTGCCATCCTCGGTCTCCGACACGGAGGAAATGAGAAAAGCGTCCGAGCCGCCCGCGATGTCAGCCCGTGTTTACACAGGCTGCAGCCCGTCTGGGCCGCACCTGCCGGCAGTGCGATGCAAACTCGGCTCACTTGTTATCCCAATGATCTCCAGTTCAGGCACATCAGTGAAGTGGCTCGCGGAAAGAAAGTTTGTGTGTCAGGGTTATTCAATATGCCTGCATCCCTTCTCAATTTGTGGTTATAAATGTCTGCGTACGTACGAAGTGTTCACATTGGCTGCATGCATTTGGCGTACGAATGCGTCATTCAATATATATAATATATATATATATATATATATATTTGCAATCCATCCATCAATGAATCAATCCGTTTTGCCTTACATCCATCTGCGTGTGCACGTGCATCACTTACATACCTCAGTGGACGCATCCCATCATTGAACTCTCATTTGCATAAACCGTTACTCCATGCCTACGCGCCGAGCGGCCGATAAATCCTGGAAAGTATTCGTGCATGGCTGCAAGTTTGCCAACGCTCAGGCAATTTATCCGAGGGGAGGGGGGGACGGGGGAGGGTTTTATGTGTTTGACAAATGCAGATTGAGCGAACGTCCACCGCGTCCTCCAGCGGCGGGACTTCTGATTTGTTAAACCCAATACTGCAAAGCCGCAAGGCTTTTTTGTTGTTGATAAGTCGCCGTGTCAGAGAGTATGCTTTTTGGAGGGCGCCCCTCGCTTGCACCTTATTCATCTCGACAAGCCAACATTTAATATTGATGACGTGTTACGTCATCGTTCGCACCATTGTTATTCCTCTTTCTTATTTATTTTTTGCGAGTTAGTGTACTGCGGTAAATGTTTAACTATACAATTGACATCCTCCAGGTCGTCCCGCCGAACAATGGTGTGTTATTGAACACATCCTCCCCATCTGCCAGGTCCAATTACAGCCCAATGTTTGCTCTGTAGAAGCATGTGGGCATCGCAGGCCTCATCAATAAACACAAAGCAGTACACCGCTTCCTCGGTGGGGACACAAACACCAACTCAATAGAAGTGCCTCGGCACCTCTTTTTTTGGGTGGTGTGGGGGGGAGGGGGGAGAAACATAGATTTTCTTACACTGCTGCTGACACTTGCTGAAGTTTGTGTTCCCACACAGCTGGGACTCTGGAGCTGGGCCATGCTAATTTACACTTTGTGTGTGCGTGTGCGTGTGTGTGCGTGTTTGCATGCCGCATCAGGCAGCTGAGTTGACATTCTCGGGTGATAGATTCCGAGGAAAGGACAACACAGGCGGGGGAGTGAAAACGTCCGGTTCCTCTCAGAATAAAACACAGGTGAGACAAATAAAAACAGAAGCCGGCTGCCATCTGCACAGCAGCACCTTGACGACATCCAGGAACAATGTCAATTCCTCGCCCGTAATGAAACAAGGATACTGTGCATTCTGCCCCCCTCCTGGGGACTGTAACATGATAGTAACCGTTTGTCTTAACGGCCATGAGTAATATCACTGACTAGAGTCGTAAATCATTTAAAAACTCCCACCTCGCTTGTATGCCTACTTAATGATGTCGCCTGACAAATCAAGCTCCCCAGGTGGCTCTCCTTACCGCTAAAGGTCACGCAATGTTATCAAAGCCGTCCCCCCGCACACCAGCCCCGGGTTATTTGCCATTTCAACCCCCTCTTGTCACGAAGAAGGGAATTTGCCTCGCAATCCAAGTTTGGATTTAGCTTCTTCACCACAGGGGCTCTCTATCTGTAACTGGCAGCTTTGTTTGAATAGTGGGGCAAATCCTGCCAGAGCTGAGCCAAACGAATTGCATAAATCGTCAAGCCGTCTAATTAAGGAGCACTCAGTGCCGCATGCCGATGAGAAGGAGGAGCAGCGTGTACATGTCTGGATTTACAGTCATTATCGCTCCCGCTGCAGTGGAGGCGCGCACACACAGCCGACGCGCACACTGTAACAGATGAGCGTGCACACTGACACCAACACATTGACACACAGACACGCACACTGACAGACAGACACAGACACATACACACAGACACAGACACAGTTGACACACTGACACAGATGCGCGCGCGCACACACACACACAAACACACACACACACACCCAGACAGACAGACGCACACACACAGACACATCTAACATGTAGAAGCAGGCCTTCTCTACTAAGGGTTTCACACCATCATGTACAAACTTGATTGGGACTTAAAACAGCATCCCTCCATTTAGGAGACTAACCCCTCTCTCTGCTGATCCCTCTCTCAACACTTCCATAATGAAGGCCATTATCTCCAGCACAAATCTTTCTGCTTCATTTAAGACCCCTCTCTTGGTATCCATCACGGAGCCAACTCCACTGTGGTCCTCTCGGTGAAACCCAGCCCCCCTCCCCTCTTGCACCTTGTACACACCGGTGATTTATTCCAATACCGAGTCCCCTATAGTCCGCGTCTCCCGCTGTAGCTGCAGGATAAGAAGGCACCTTGAACATTTTCTTTCCCCCACCTTTTCATTTTAATTAAGGCGCCAGCGTTTGAAAGTTCATCAGTCCAGAGTGCCTGTCAGGGGGGGTGATTGGACAGAAGTTGAAGGGGGTTGTGAAAGGGCGGGGGGGGGCTCTGTGGTTAGAGGGACTGGAGGGGATGGTGGGGTTCATTATTTAGATTTCATGAGGGCATGTTAATAGGCTAGATAAATAAGGTCAACGCGGTGCGTGTGCGTGCGTGCCGCTAGTGTGCGTCTGTGTGTGTGTGTGTGGTTGAGAGAGTTTGTGTGTGTGATTCATTTCCTTCCGACGGTCTAAAGAATGAAAAATAACTCTTCGCCACTAATTGTGTTCAGCGGAGTCCGGTTGTCCTGACGACGCTCATCGTTTGTGTTGCGACGCGCTTCCTAATTCACATCATTCATCTCGCCGACACGAACGACAAAGTGGAGCGGAGTAGTACCAGGCTAAGTGGGAGCCATGCGTCTTGATGAGGTGACACGGGGCTAACAACATCCACCCATCTTTTTCACCTCTTGGGACCACTCTGGGGGAAAACCTGCACTGTTTCCCAAAAGACCTGGGGCGGGGGGGGGGAGGATTGAACGACAAAGAGAGATTGAGGGTAAAAGCAAGGGCAAAGGGGTGCAAGAGGGCAGCCTGTGGTGGACTGACCCGCTTATTCGTTCTCAGCTGGTATGAGCGCAGCGTTCAGTCGGACCACCGACGGGGTTAGGGCGATCGATTCCCACCCATGCTAAGAATGAACGTACACTCGTGTTATTCACTGTACTCATATTGAGCCTTTTTTTGAACAGAAGCGCTGAACAAATGCTGTCTGTTATATATTACATGTACTGCAGTGGATCGTTCTCTCTGACTTTACGAGGTTTGGTTATCCGTCAGGAACAGTGTAGTCTCGCAAAGCCAGACCGAACGACAGTGTATTGAGTGAAACGTCATCCAGAGTGCTGTTGGTTGACAGGGTGAAACTAGTCTTTCTCTGACTCACTCTTACAAGAAGACCTTCTAAATGCTGAATGAGATGCCAGGAAGCGGCCGTCCGGGACTCTGTGTACAGCGGCACAGAGAAAACAAGCCTGCCACAGCTTTCTCTGGTGACCAAGGTCACCCCGAACAACACGATTACCTCCAAACCGAGTTAGACTGCTAAAGTGAAGCTCGATGGCAGGTTATTAATCCTTAATATCAGCCTTGTTGCTTTCAGCACGCTTTAGTGGGAAAATAGTCTCAAGAATCCAACTTTTGATAAATTATTTAATAGCAGACGCGTTGAAATCCAGGGGAACAGACCCTTTACTTTCTCGCAATTTATATTTATTTAGACCAATCATGATGCTGGCAGCAGGTAATTGGCTAACCGCAAACGCAAACTTGGCCGGCAGTGGTTTACTTTAGTGGGTGGTTAGACAAACTAAAACATTTTGTCAGGACTCCCAACGTTTCGGAACGGGAAACAAGGCGGAACGCCACTGCGGCGTGTGGGCGGCCTTCCAAATCACAAACTTTTTATTTTTACCTGTAGTACACACTGCATACTGTGTGCAACAACACAGTAGGTACTTTGTAAGGGTAGCTGCGGTACGAGTACCCACTGTTGCTACCCTTAGAAAGTATGTACTGTTGCACACAGTATGCATACAATTGGGACACGCAGGGGATTTCGCTGCCCACCTGTAGTGGCGCCATCGACCATCGCAGGCTCAATCGATGTGTCCCATCTTCTGCTGTGTGTGCAGAGGATTGCGGGGGAAAATTGACAAAAAAAAAGCATGCTGGCTTGCATGATTTGAGTTGCCACCGGATGTGCAACCACCGGACCTATCACAACATCCTGGTATCTTATGTTTAGATTTAGCAGACGCTTTTAACGTTTTTATTATTTTTAAGCGATTCTAGCACACTGAATAGTATGGTAGTGTATGGGTACTGGAAGGCAGGGTGCGTGTGGGGGATGGCTGGTTTGGTCAGCCTCACCTGGCTGAGTTTTGGACTCTGGGGCTGGGTGTGGATGCACACCTGTTGCTCATTGAGTCATCAGTGTGCACAGGTTAAACCATCCGTCACCGCACACTCACTCCGCGAGAGAGCGAGAGATCTCCTGCATGGCAACATGAAGCACCAGCGTCGTGAATCATTATCTGCAAACCAAAAAATAAACAGGCTTCCTACATCCCCGACCTGTTCCCTTTGTCAGGGGAAACCCAATAAAAGCCAAGGAGATTGAGTGTAGCAACCGACAGCTATACATCCACACCTTGCAGTTTTTAGTTTCCAAGTTCTGTGCCGTCTCCCCCCCAGAAGTTCTGCTATATAGTAGGACGGCTGGTTCTGATTATTGGAGAAACACTACACTTTTTTTTCATATGATCATCATTCCGTTCCCAAAGACACATCAGGGCACAGTTGCATTTCATTACACTGGTTTATTTGCTGGTGTGGGGTAGTTGGTTTGAGAAACCATTCATTGTTTCCATAGCAGCTCAGCACAGTAGCAGAAGCTAAAGCAATAAACTGTTATATTAATAGTCCTGATATCACTACTGTCCACAATGTAATAATGTAATATTAAAACACATGCATTTCAATTAAATTGAGATAGAAATGGGAAATGTATCGTTGGCAATAAATGGACAATGTTATACCAAATACTGAGATGTAGCTTGCTGTTAGTTTGGCAGTGATGCATAAAAAAAACAAAGTAAGGAGAAGAGACTGCTGATAAAAAAAAAAAAAAAAAATATGATGTAATTCGATACCGGTAAGTAACAACTTACAACATTTTCTTTCGGCGGTGTTGGTAAAAGAGCCACAGATTGGGTGGGTGGGTGGGTGGGTGGGGGGGGGGGGGCTGTTCACCATCCAAACCGCCTGCAAAATCCACTTTCAGTCTACTACTCACATTGGGAAGGCGAGATTGGGCTGGACTAAATGCCTTTCCCCAGAACAGAGAAAAGTGCGGGGGCCTCATCATCCACACTAAAAGCCTTTTTTAGCCCCGGCAGGGCCGAACCCGCACCCAAGGTCATTCCTTCCTCTCAACGTACGGCGCGAGCCGGCCTGGTGGAGAGATGTCCCTGGGCCAGTACACAACATACTCCCATACGAGAAAAATGTGTTTTTTATTAGTTGGACAACTTTAAGTAACGGCACTTCTTTTCATTCTCCCCCCACAGTTGCCAAGGTTACTGCTGGACCTAATTATTACATCCTTTTGTATAAGGGTTGTCCTTGTGGGGGATAGAGGGGAAAGATGGGGATCCAAGCGCTCTATCCCCCAACTCCTGCCCCCACCACCTTAACCACCTCCTCCTCCACCTCTTCCACCACCTCCTCCTCCTCCTCCTCCTCCTCCTCCTCCTCCACCTCTTCCTCCACCACCTCCTCCTCCTCCTCCTCCTCCTCCACCTCTTCCTCCACCACCACCTCCTCCTCCTCCTACTCCTCCTCCTCCTCCACCTCCTCCTCCTCCTCAGCCCCAGATGTCCTGCAGGTAGTGTTTCTCCTCCTCCTCTTCCTCCTCCTCCCCCTCCTCCTCCTCCTCCTCCTCCTCCTCCTCCTCAGCCCCAGATGTCCTGCAGGTAGCGTTTCTCCTCCCTCAGTGCGGCCAGTGTCTTCATGGCTCCCAGCTGGTCCAGCTGAAGCTCCGCCCTGACCATCTCCATCAGCGTGTCGTTCACGTCCTTCGCCATGTTCCGTGCATCGCTGATGATGAAGAACGGAGAGCTGAGGTTATCGTGGGTGAGGACGTGTTATAGCACTCACTTACCTTTTTGGGTCAGGAAGAGCCAACACCGTTTTTTTTTTTTTCTTTTCTTGTTTTCTTTGAAGTGGTACATTGGATGTACCAATCTCTTTCAGACCCAAAAAAAACATTGGCTTTTCCTGATCTCAAAAGGTAAGTGAGTGCGGTAAATGCACCCCTTGAGAAAAGAACTGGTCAAAATGTTCGAACATCATCATTTTTCCAGATAATCAGAAGGTCGCCTTCACCCTCCTCCACACATCTTCATCATCAACTTCATCTTCCTCCTCCACATCTGTACCACTATCTTTGTTCACATCCACATCTTTAGAAATGAAATCATCTTTTATCCTATCATGAACCTCCTCCTCGACACCTTTAGCACAATAATCACCATCATCCTCCTCCAAACTTTGATCACAATCATCATCATCATACTCCTCCTCCACACCTTCATCACAATCATCATCATCATCCTCCTCCTCATCACAATCATCAACATCATCCTCTACTCCTTTATCACTTCACCCCCATCCTCCTTCACAGCTTCATCCCCATCGCCATCCTACTCCTCATCTTTATCCCCATCATCATCACTCTTCTCCACAGCTTTACCACCAACATCATCATCCTGCTCAACACCTTTATCACTATCGTCACCCTCCTCCTCCTCCTCCTCCTCCTCCATGGCTTTATCACCACCTTCCTCCCCCGTATCTTTATCACCACCACAACCATCCCGTCCCCCCCCAGCGCTCTGGTGCGGCCGCGCTCACCCGCAGACGTAGAGACGTGCGTCGTGCCGCAGCAGGAGCCGGCTGACGCGCTGACTGTGGAGCCGCAGGTTATGTTGGACGTATCTGGGGCACGCCGGTGGCGGCTGCGAGACGGCGGGCACCGCCGCCTCCTCCCCCCCCGCCGCCGCCGCCGCCGCGGCATCTCTGGAGAAGCACAGCTTGAGATGCGTCAGAGTCCCGCTGGACACAAAGCCCTCCAGCTCCTCTCTGGGGAACCGAGGGGAAGGGAAACACAGCGAGACGAGCAGGGGAAGGGGTTCAGTGGTGAGGCGACAGCATCCACAACATGGATGGATTTTTTGTTACAAGGGTGAACATGGGGGGGGGGGGGGGTTAAAGTGAGCGAACGTGAGGGGAGGTGGTGCGTTAACTAACACCGGGACGTCGGTCTTAAGTGGCGCTCACTTTCGTCTGGAGCGCTGCTTTGACGACGTCGTTACACATCAACACTCTGCACGCTCTACTTTCCTGGTGAGACGCGGCCTTTTGACGACGGAAGCATTCAGCTTTCCAGCGTGGTTCGTGGAGATGCCCCGCCGCGTGTTTAAAGGTACATAACCCCCCCACTCCTTATCGCGTTTCCTTAGCGAAAACAAAAAAGGCGAGAAAAATCACGCCTCGGTAGAACATTACTCTAGGCAAGAAACAAAGAAAAATAGGGTCAAAGTAAACCGCTCTACCACCCACAGACGTTTCGTAATAAAACAGGACGTAGGGTGGCAAGGTATCACTTAAATACGAAAATACGAAATCAAACCAGGTTGAGTCACAGTAACATTTCTTCTTTTTTTTCTGCTATTAATCCTTCCAGGCCTGTAACCTTTGGTGCCCAGCGGGGAACTGGCTGCCAACATGAACTCCCCGGTGGGTTTCTCGCCAGCGCTTTGCTTGCTGCGGATTCAGAAGTGGGGAGGAAACGACCAAGGCAGATAGCGAGAGAGCAAAAGTTTGGGGAGCCTTAGTTAAAGAAGCAGCTGGGAACAGCACACACACACACACACACACACACACACACACACACACACACACACACACACACACACACACACACACACACACACACACACACACACACACACACACACACACACACACACACCTCCTCCTACGCACACCCTCATCTCAGAGAGCAGACATACAGACAGACAGACACACAACAAACACACAGCAAGGATTTGCCTTAGGAGTGTGTTTTGAAGCAATCCTCAGACTCGGGTTTGTTTTAGCAACGTTCGGAGGCCACAGTCTAAACACCGGGTTGCGTTTGTTCTCCAACAGGTCTTTATGTCGGGAGAGAGAAACACTGCACAAGAGATAACCGGAAAATCTCAAGTTTTCGAGTCACCTCACGTTTCACTGCATGAAAAAAAAGGAACAGGAGATGAGTGTCGAACAAAGAGGATTAGGAGAGACGGAGCGACCTGAACCCCTAGCACGAGAGGTGTGGAGTGGGGTCGCGCCCGCCGATGCCAGCCTTCCCCGAGAGGCACACGGTCGTACTAATGGCTCGCTTTTACAAAAACCGTAACCGTATTGGAGGAGCTCCGGAAGGGGAGCCTGCCAGGTAGCCCGGTGATGTGTTTATACAGAGAACAGACCACGGCAATGTGGCTAGACTGCTAATGAAGGAGATCGCATGCCGTCTCATTTTTCCTGGCAGCCTGAAAATACAGTCCATGGAGCGAGGGAGGAAAGACTGGAAATAAATAAACCCTGCACAGGGGAGAGAGTCACAGAGAGGCTGAGAGACAGGGAGACTATTTTTGAGGGGAGGGTAATATTTGAGCTAGCTTTCGACTACAGATGTTAAATACAGAGAGGGGGGGGGGGGGTGAATGGGGTTGATTTTAACTTGACACTTTTTTACTTTTGGTTCGGAAACACAAGAGGGTTCATTACATCCTGTCTCACGAGTCCGTCGGGGCGACCGCACGCTATTTATAACCTGGTTGAAATTCAACGGACCACTTATTCCCCACTGGTGACTTTTTTATTTTTAAGGATATGGATATGGGGACAATGAATAATGGCTCACAAGTATGACACACACACACACACACACACACACACACACACACACACACACACACACACACACACACACACACACACACACACACACACACACACTCTCTTCCTGGATGGATCCAGTAACTGGAACGTCACACACAGCATGGGCACTACCATGTCTTTGGTCAACACTGGGTAGGGGGTTTGCGTTTGATGGGACAACATTTGTGTGGCGGTGGGTGAGGCCCTAAAGAACAATTAACAGGAACCGTACTGAACTGTTGGGGTTGTCTTGGATTTAAAGGTTGCTCACTCAATGCCAATTCAGCTCACTCCCCTTCAGCATTTCAGTTTAATTCGAGGCTCGATTTGATTGCAGCAAATGTGGTGATTGGATTGGGGCGGTGATCGCCGTGCGTCAAGCTTTTTCCTTCTTATTAATGCCAAATCACAATAATGGCATTTGATTGTGTTTCGTGCCCAACAATCAGGAATCTACTTTGCTCTACCGAGGTCATGCAAGGCGTATTAACATCCAGCCATACAAATACAAAGTAGTTACTTGTTTGGAGGCAAAGCCGAATGGCTTATGACCACATTGTCGATGCCCTGCGTGAATCAGAAGATGTCCCTGAGCACACTTCCGGGCACAAACGTCCCTGACATCATCTTCTGAATGTCCCTCCTCGCCATGGAAACACAGAACACCACTCTGCCCAGAACATGCAGCAACGACGCCTGTGTTTGTACAAAGCCTGAACCAAGCAATCCTTCATTCTGAAAGTAAAGTCACATTTGTACACGTCTGTGTTGATAAATGAAGCAATGTGTAACAATTTGGAGGACGCATTGTTGCATACACGGAGGGAAAAGTGCTGCGAGGCGTGCGGCATCGTTAAAAAGACAAGGTCTGGATGTAATCCCCATAATCACCACCAAACCCAATTTGTCACTACTTAACATCTTTACTCATGGAAACATAAGCGTGCCTTGCGCATTCGAGGCAGGAGAAGCACCATTTATTACTCATGTGGAAGCATCAATGCCTTGATAAGAAAACAGCACTCCTTCAGTAAGGTAAAGGCCAACCAACCCTGGAACCAGTGTGCCAGTGGTCCCGTTTTGGATTGTTCCATTTCAAATCAGGTTTCCACTTCTACCTTAATGTATGCATGTCGTTCATAAACGACATACATTGCAACAAATGAATCTGTCAAGAAAAAATATTGGAAAAACCCAATACATAAATTTTCATAGGAATGCTGCGGGAAAGTCGAAAAATGTCCAGCATCGAACACATAAAAAATTAATAATAAAAAAAAGGTATCCCAGCAGGATTCTCCCCCTGCAGTCTTTTCCCTGGCAGTCTGGGAGGAATTCCACTCCGCCAAACACACATCGTTTGTTTTCGGCATTTCATCAAAAACGGAAAGAAAAGGGAAAAGACCAAAACTCTTTGGCCGCTTTACGAGGGCTGCCACAATGAATATATCCATAAAGAGACGGAGCATTACGGCTTTGTCAATCCCCCCCCCCCCCCCCCCCCCCCCAAACACTCATCGGTATGTGTATGGCTGTGGCTCTATGCAAATGAGTGTGTGTCCCGAACAGCCCGTTAAAAACACCGCGGCCATCAATCTCACCTGAATAGGTAATCCCCGTCTTTGTGGCGGCAGCCGAAGAAGAGCCAGGTCTCGCCGAACGCCACCTCGGGGCTGTCTCGCCTCTCAATTTCCCTGGGAAAAAGACACGTAGAACTATAACGAACAATGGGTTCCAGGGGATAATCAATGCGGACAGAGGGGCTGCAGAGAGTAAACGGCAGCAGCGCTGCCATTAATTGTCTGTAATAAGAATGAAGGGAACGCTGGCAATTAGCGGATGAATCATCTCGGTGTGTGTGTGTGTGGGGCGATGAGGACATTAACACCAAGTCGTTAACTCGCACCCAAACAACAACGACACGGGAGGCCGTCCCCCGCCAGCGGCTTGAGGGAGGTGGCACTTGGGAGGCCAGTCCACAGTGTGTGCGTGCGTATGTGTGTACATGTGTGTTTGTGTGTGTGCACGTGTATGTGCACGTGTGAAGCCGCACACGTGAAAAAAAAAAAAAGGACGACTCAAATGTCGCATGGACACGTGAATCCTCCCGTTTGTGTGCGAGGGCGCGTGTGTGAATTTGGCAACTCTCCCAGAGTCCTTTGCAGCAAGTAATGCCGGCGCGATGACACAGTGGAGCCGCGGCGCTTTTTATGAAGCAATCAGTCACATGACCCTTTAATGGTGGGACGGCTTTATCTGATACCCCCATCTGGGGAGGAGGACGGAGGGAGGGGGGAGTTGATGGGTGGAAAGGGGGAGGAGAGACGAAGGCGCGGGGGGGGGGGGGGGGGGGGGATCTGCCTCCCCGGAGAGACATGGAGATTAGGCTTCTTATGTCGGGCTGCTGCATCTCCAGGAAAGGCTACGGCGCCCTCCTGGGGGGGGGGGGGGGGGGGGGGGGCGGGCGTTCACCGGGAGATAGAGCACCACTTTGTTTGCCTTTTTACTTCCACAGCGCTTTCTTTGCGCTCGTAAAAACGCCCAAACGGATATTGTTTAGGATGGAGCCGTATGCACCCCAACCTTCACTCCTCCACCCATTAAGACCGCGCGGTAAATACAACAAACACCGCTGAACCACTGGGAGGGAGAGATACCAAAAAGCGAAGAGTAGATGAGACTAATTTGTTCTATTAGTAGGAATGTTAAGGCAGAGGAAGTTTGTTATTCACCTACGGAGGGGGAAAGGTGAGAAGTGGGTGGGAGGGGGAACGAGAGGAATGGGGGGGCAGAGCTCCCTCCAGTCCAGACCCCTCCAACCATTAGCATCAGGGAAGAGTTGCCTCTGATCTACAAACAGCCTGGAGTAAACTCATTTCGGTTAGGCACCTCTGCCCCATCAGCCCCCTACCCCCCCCCCCCCCCCCCTCTCTCTCTCTACCCGACTCCCTCTCTTCAACTCTCTCGTCTGCCCTGGAGGGATCAATACCAATATGAAAAACCTGGATCCCATTCTGAGCAGACCACTCTGGCCGCCCTCCCTGCATACAAATCAGATCGCGATGCATACCTACGGTGGAAATACAAAAACACACACACACACACAGACACACACACACATATAAATTAGAATGTAGGACCGACGCCAGGGGAAGAGCAGAATGTGCGGTGGAACTCTATTTGGTGTCCCGGGGGGCGTTTGCCTCTCAGCGGCGTTCAGATGAGCGCCGGGTGGTAAGGGAAGCACGCGGGAAGCACGCTGGGCCCCGAGGACCAGGCAAACACAGTGATTATCGCACGTGATCTCGCGTCCACCATCAGTGGCATGAATGACGTTGGCAGCTCAGCGGGAAGAAGATTCACTCTTCCAAGGCACAGCGGAAGACGAAACAGCAACAACGACTAAACCAAAGACAAACAAAAACAACGCAAGTTGCTAAACAACGCTACTCCGGGCTTAATCAGCGGCTTGTGCAAAATGATTACTCCCATTTACAAGCTTTCTCCTCTACCCTCCTGCATGTTGAATTTAAATCACATTCAGCCGAATACAGGAGCAGCAACACAGGCTATAATTGTAATCAGCTGTCTGGTTGGAATGATAAATGGAGACCTGGTGTTTGTTTATGCTCGTTCACACTGCGATATTGAATGTGCTAAGCCCTTCGCCTGAGCTGACTTAAACAATGTTACGCGAGAGACAAGTTTCTTTGGAAGCTTGTTAGTGAGGCAGTGCGACGCCTTCCCCAACTTTTTTTTTATCTGTTCCCAGATTTCTACATCTGGACATTTCGGAAATAATTTTCCGCACGTTCCATTCCTCAGCCTCGATAGAGGCTAGACCAAAGTAATCGATGCCAGACGCTCCCAGAGTGCACTAAAAGCATCACAGGTGCCACCAAGGGTGGCTTTGATCACATGCCAGGCCTCCTATTGCACCTGATGCCGGCGATACGACAGAGTTTTGAAAGCAGCGGCATCGATTAGCAAAGGAAGGTGGTGAAGGCCGCGCTACGGGTTTATAGAGGACAGGATCGAAACCGTGCCGCGTGTTGTTGTCATGCCGACCGGCCTTGAGGCGCGTGTACAGCATCCCGCTGACAAGATGGCGATTGTTATCTCTTATCGCGCAGCGGAATCTGAGGCTTTGTTTGGAAGCTCAAGTTCTCTCAGGTTCTGTTGCATGCTGGTCCCCCAGAGACAGGTCCTCATTGACAGCTGTCGCTACGATACTCAGCTGGCCGACAGACAGACAGACAGACAGACAGACAGACAGACAGACAGACAGAGTCGGCCCATATAGCAAAGCGTTGAACCCTTGTTACATTGCCTGCATGTGCATATTCAAGCGTGATGCACATCTCTCCATCAGGCCTACCTGTTGTTCAGCATGCGCCAACTTTGTAGCAGCTTGCATTTTATGACCAAGAAATTGTTGATTTCTTGCCCGTACAATACCTTCTGTTAGACGGCAATAATGATCGACAGCTGCAAGCATTAAATGCCACATGTCATTTGGTTTATTTAAACACAACAACTCATCTTTATGTTTGTACCCAACTGAAAAACATCCCTCCCCTCCCTTCAGGCATACCCCATACGCTTTCATATATGCAGTCGCTGTCACAGGATAAATCTCGTACCGGGGATTGGTGGCGTGATGTTGGGGCCCTGCAATCGGCCTTTACGAGTTTCATTATTTGTTATTGTTGAGCCTGTCATTTAGAGAAGTACTGGAATTATGTTTGTGTCGTGATGCAAAGCTTATTTACCTCTGACTAATTTGTTCTGTTCCTGACCTTTCAGGAACAGAACACCTGTGCGTAAAACCACACCTTTGTTCATACGTATTCAAATGCCACAGGTTCCCTGTGTTGCACCACTGAAGTTGTCATTGTGAATCACATCAATCAATGTAGATTACGAGCAAACTGAATCAAACCGTTTCATCACGACCAAAGTCAACAGCACGTCTATCACAAGCCGTCCGTCAAGTCGGATCGTCTTATTGCTGCGCCATGGCTTCTTCAAGAGACTTTTACTAGAGAGGACCAAACCATAAAATACAATTCAATGAAAATATCATTATGTGATTACAGGCGTGTCGGACGATGTTTCAGTACACAATATGTTTGTTTATCGCAGTCTGTGCATGCATGTGGAAATGTGTATGGGTGACCACCTGTGTATGTACTGTATGTACACAATATGTTATTAGATTTAACCCAAGATACTTTATATGTCCAAGGCAAACCTCCTTTGGAAAAACAAAGACTATCTTATTTTATTCACCGCCACCACAATATCATCATTCAGCAATGGATCCCTCAGACTACAACCCACCGGTACATTTTCCTCAGGTTATCCTCACCTCAAAGCTCTGCTGTAGCTGCTGAGCCAAGCATCACCACCGACAGAAGGGGTAGGAGGGAGGCCTGCATTATGCAGGTCACCAACCAATTGACGGAGCTCCACATTGATACAGAGGGCCCTATTTTAACGGTCTGAAATGCAAGTGAGAAGGGCCAAGCGCAAGTAGCTTTGTGGGCGGTTCTATGGCGATGTCGCTAGTTTACCGGCGCAAAAAATGAGTCTTGCGCCCGGGGCAAATCTAAAAAGGGTCGGTCTGAAGTAGCCTAATTACCCGTAGGTGGGGTTTGGGCGTAACGTGCAATAAACCAATGAGAGTGCAAGCTCCCATCCCCTTTAAGAGCCATGAGCGCATCTGAATCTGACGAGTTGATATTTTGACAGCGCGTCTGCAGTCTCCGATGAGACAGATGCACATGAATTTCAAACTTCCAATGGCTCAGTTATGGCCAAATAATATGGCCTAATTCACACATGGAATAAGGTTTTCTTCCACAACTGAGTCCTATTTAATGTGGTTCTATTTAATGCTATTTAATGATACACGCAATACATTATAAACATTGTTTCTTATCAGTATGTATGCATTGTCGTTATTGACTTGTGTTCCTAATATGCATGTGTCCCCCCCTTAATATACATTGCCAAGGACGTATTGTGCGTTACGTTTTTAGTTTGCGTGTGTTTAAACAGATGGATGCGCGCGTGTGTGTGTCACGCGCGCCCACATTGATTCATTCTTTTTAACACACACACTCAGTCGCGGTAAAACAATATTTTCTCACGATCAAATACTCATCAATCCTAAAAGTTATGGGCGTGTACATGATGTCTGTCAAGAAAATATGTGTTCGCTGTACGGTGTTTGCAGATGCATTGATTTAAACGTACAACTTATTACCGCTGCATCAGCTGTTATTTCCCAAATAATTTACCAAGAATGTGTGGCTAGGTAGGTGAGAGAAGGAAAGTGTATGCGCGAGGCGCACAAGTAACATTATGCATGCGCCCTTAAAATAGCATCTGAACAACGCGCCACTGACTAAACCAGGTATTTCCTGGTTTGTGGCGCAAGTGGTTTCTGAAACGTCAAAATAGCACCAGGGAACGTTTGCGCCAGAACACGCCTCCTCGTTTGCGCCAGAACACGCCTCCTCCTTTCGCCGAGCCGCCCCTTGGGGCGCAAGATCATTCCCTAATTTACCGACGCGTGGCGCATGAGGGAAAAGAACGCTCTTCGCCAGTTGCAAACTAGCAACGACACATGCGCCAGCGATTAAGTCAATTGCACCAGATGCAAGATAGGGCCCAGAGAGTGTTAAAGGAAATACCTCTTCAACTAGATATTCTGCTCAACTACCTCCCTCCCTCCAGTGAGTTCCACCGCCCATATCCACCGACCGTTACTTCAATCTCCCCATCATCCCTCGTGCTAACCAACAAGGCAGAGCACCTGCATTGCTGTGGGCATCCAGTACCGTGTGTCTGAACCTCTCAGAGTCAAAGCTGCTGCCCCCCACCCCGCCCCCCCCCCCCCCCCCCCCAGCCTGCCAGACCGGCTTCACCATGGGAGCCGCCTGCACACTGCACCAGATGCCCTCGCCTACAGTCAAGCTCCGGAAGACAGCCACCACTCCCACCACTCCTCCTATGCTCGACAGACACCAGCATCACGCCAGCTGCACTCTGCTCAGCTCCTGCCGTTATTCCCCCTGACCAGGCCACAGACACTTCTAGCCCAAGCTGCGAGCCGCAGTCCTGCCCTTCGGCCATCTTGGCCACAGCCAGCTCTCCCTCTTGCCCGGTTTAACCACAAAGTAACCGCGACAGCCTCCATTTCTGCTCCCCAAGAGGGGTTTGCTAGCAAAGCAACAACCAGCCAGTGCAGTGTCTCCTGCTTGCCAGCAAATCTATTCTATGATCCTGCACCAGCTTTCCCCCCCAGTCTACTCCTTGCTACCCTCAGGTCGGACCAGCAAATCATACAATGACCCTATCATTCGCAGAATCATGGAATTGGCTTTTGACATCGGCCTACAGTATTCCTAACATAATGCCTTCAGCTCCAGGAGGAAGATGAGGACGATGCTTAAGACAGGACTTTGAATGGCCCCATGTGGGCCATTCTTGGCCCACATGGGGATTTACCTGAGGACTTCAAATACCAGTTATTGTTTGATCACCTTAGGCCAGGCCTATTCAACTGGCGGCATGCAGATGATTTATTAGAACAATCAGAATACATTTTCCCCTTGCTGGGTTCTAAGCATGATGGAGAGCCTGTTAAATGTCTTCCAATAGGAAAGTGTTTTATCTGCTTTATCCCTCCCCTACGACCTACGTCTCTGTGCGGGCGCTAACAAGTGTCTCTGCTTTTGCTACACGTTTGAGGACTTAAATCTTGTTATCCACATTGAGAAGGTGCAAGGGCAGGCGGTGTGGAGGCATGGAATCGACTGTAAAATATGTTTTTGTAAATTGGGTCCAAAGACCAAACGTTTGATCTGCAACGAGGCAATCGCAGTAACACAATAATACAATCTGAGGAGCGCAGCATCACTCAACTTCAAGGGAACTTATCCAAAGGGCTCGGATACTCTTTGAATCAAAGTGCAGAGGCTCACTCTGAATTATCAACAGAGGGTACAGGTCGTGTACGCAACAAGAGAGGAGTATCATAGCCTCACTCCATGCTGCATGGATTCTTGGTAAGAAAAATATAACTTTTGTCCCATTCTTAAACAGTGAAAGACTGCAAGCCAGATGTCCTCGAAGATGCAGTGACTGATTAAGTGAACAACATAAATTTCTCTTAGAAATACAAGTGTCTTATCACCTGATCACCTACTGAATTGATTTATGGCTGATGCCATTTATTTTTATTGTTTTTTTTTTTAAATACATTTACAATACATTAAGAACACAGGTCTATCTAGAAATGTTTGACTCAACATTTTATTCAGTTATTTATGGTAACATTTAAGTGCTTAAATGCAACAAATATTTTTTTCCGGCCCCTCTTAGATTTCAATAATATGGCCCCTTTAAAAAAGCAGTTGAATAACCCTGCCCCAGGCTTCGTACTGCTTATCACTTAGCCAAGAGGCACACATTACACATTAGTGTAATGTAATGATTTAGCCCCTGGCTAATTTCTTCTGTTTCTGACCTTCCAGGAACCACACATACACAGACCTGTTCACACCTGCACACACCTGTGCACACCTGTGCTTACACACACACACACACACACACACACACACACACACACACACACACACACACACACACACACACACACACACACACACACACACACACACACACACACACACACACACACACACACACACACACACACACACCAGTGGCGGCTGGTGGTTTTTCAAGTGAGGGAGGAAGGACTGCGCGCTTGGTTGCCATTGGCCTGCTTGCACTGTTGGTGTATGGTGGCATAAGAATGTGAGACTCAAGTTGTTTCAGGGTGTTTTGGTGAACTACAAAATAGCAGGGAGGGAGTTATGTGAACAAAATGTATACAAAGCCAGCAGTGGCATCACTGTAATTTGAGAAGGAAAGGATGCAAAGCATATTAGTCAAATCAGGCCTACTATTGATTTGTAAAAGTAAATAAAAAAATCTGGGCCTATTATTGGGCCTATTTTTGCCCTCACTGACTGAAGTTATTTAGCTATGTTTATTTTCAGTTACAATTGCTTGTAATGCTACCAGTAAGTCATGCGTACCTAGCAAACCATGTAGCACTCACAACACTGACGTTGCCATTACTTCTGATGACCTTGATTTTGGGAAGTGGTCTACCTCTTTCTGAATGAATGGAATGGTTTTTGTAATAAGACGTTAACAATGTCCTCCGTTTCCAATGTTTCCATTGTGCATTTAGGATCTCGCTATCGCAGATTTCACTTGCTCTGCGTCTCTCAGACTGAGCACCGCGGCAACGCAGACCGGGTTTGTTATCGACAGTGTTGCCAGATTGGGCAGATTTCCCGCCCAATGATAATTTTTCCAGCCTAACATGGTTAAAAGTAGCCCAATTGGGTGGGAAATCGGACCAATCTGGCAACACTGCTCAACATCCAGGGATCCTGCTTATTGGTTCATAGCGCAGACGGATAGATTTTTGCGCGAATCAGACCCCTTAAGGTCCCACCCACTCAGAGGAGGATTTTCCTCCTCTCTCCCATTGAAACCCATGTTATCCACCGGCCGCCAGTACTTTCGGGAAAATGAATGGGAGTGAACGGCGGCGGAGGGAGGACGTTCCTCACTGAAGTAATTGTCAATGGGCGATAGGGGGTGCTAATGTCCCTTTACCCAGGGAAACAAACATTATATATTCAAAGGCAATAAAGTAGTCATATTTAAGGGCATTAATTCATTACAATAGTCGGGGCAATCTAAATTTTTTATTCTCAACAATGTTAGGGAGGATCTTCCTCCCTCTCCTCAATGGAGAAGCCTCCCCTTACACACACACACACTCAAATGTCCTACCAACCATCTGTTGCACTACTGAGGATTTCCTATGAAATTGATAATTAAATAAATAATTGTAGAAGTGGAAATAAACTGAATCTGCATCATTTCTCTGACCGGAAATTAGGCCCGTTTCATCGTGACCAGGGTGTCATACATAGCACGTCTATTCCAGTTACTAAATAAATAGTTGGCTTTGTTCAACATGGCATCTTCCTCTCTACTAGTAATTATTTTTTATTTTTTAATAAAGCCAAAAAATTGTATTCAATGTTATTTCACCGCCAAGGACATGCATAATTACTGGCCTTTGTTAAGAAAAAAGTTACACTTGGCTAGGTTTGGAATATTTTATCCATTCTAAAATGAGAAAAATCCGAAAAACTTTTAATGAGAAAAGTCAGTATCAGATTTGGACAGTAATATATGGGTACCGGTGTGATGACCAAGAGCTGTACCGGTATCAGTCCGCGCCACTCCCACGTCCACCCAGGTACGGGTGTCCCTGTGGCACGTCTTTGATCTCTGCCGCTGATTGCGGCAGATAGGTACTCCAGCAGCATGACCGGGTCACTTCCTGATCGTGTCAGCGGTGGCACAGGATATTGCCCGGAAGCCACGGTTCCAAGCGCTCCCTTCTGACCCGGAGATGACCCGACAGCTCCTTCTGGTAAGTGAGTCAGTGAGTGGAGAGCTTTCCGAAGACGTGCAATTCCCCTCTGGCGTCACGGTCGTCACCAGGAGGCCGTGATCGCTCTCTCGATGACACGGGCAACGAGTGTCAAGAGCTTCTCAACGGGGTCACGGGAATTTACTTTTAGAAGCTAAGAGGATTTTTTGGGGTCTCCAAACTCACTCGCTCAGAGAGAAAAAAGTGGTTGAGCTACCTGACCTCATGTGATCCTGGCCGGTATCAGTCTCCCACGCAGTGTGTGGTTAAGATCTAAACCGTCGTACAGGTTTAAGATGTACACGTTTTTATCAAACAAAGTAATCCAATGTACTTGAACACATATCTAGTCATCCAACTTTCCACGTCTCAGTCAGATGAGGCCACGACCTGGTCCAATAGGAGGAGGGTTGGGGGGGGGGTCGCGGCCCACAGTCGATACGCCCGCTCAAACTCCTCCACAATTACTGGTAATGATTTACATTAACCGCTTGCCTCGTCGCCCGCTGAAGTCTTTACGTTTGAATCAATATTCATCTGTGCTCGAGTTTGACCCCGCGCTCCGACCACTGCGCTCTGAAGCCCCGACACGGGAATTGATGGAGGGGGTGATCCCGGGTTTATTCCCATAGAGGAGACGCGGAGCTTCTGAAACGATCCCTGATGTGATCGCAGCCGCGCCGGGCAGATAAACCGGTGGAACCTACTTGACCTAGACGTGCCGTTATGCAAGACCGCCTATGAGGGAAGAAGGCTTAAGCACAACAAGCTGCACTCAAGGGCCCCGCTTCAGTGTTTGGATGTTCAAGTTGTCATCCAATGATAGTGGATTTCACGCTGGAATAATTCTCTTTGGTGCTGGTGCTTGCTTACCGTCCGCCTTCGCGCGGTGAACTTTTCAACGCCTGCTTTCAGCTGAAAATGTTGTCCACTGCGTAGCTACATTATAAAGAAAACAGCACCTGCCAGATCGGTAGCCAACTATCGTATCCTTTTGTTAATTAAGTGGACAACTTTTCATGTATTTAATGTGGAACTAAAATAAGCCCACACAAAAAAAAGTCAGAAATTAACAAACATAACAACCCTCACCACAGGAATGGTACCGTGCAACTACTGCTATCTTCTGGGACCGCATTATTTTTGTCTGAATTAGCGATTTTATCTGATGGTTTTGTTAATTTGCACATTGCCCATGTGCTTATGTGTGCCGCCTTTATTTCCACTGGGGGATAAATAAAGAACCTATTTCCATCGATCGGGTGTGGAGTGTGGAGTGTGTAGTGTGGAGAGTGTGGTGTGGGGGTATGAGTTGGGGTACCTTTGCTGCAGGAAGCCGAGGAAGGGGGCCAACCCTGTCCCCGGTCCCACCATGATCAGGGGCGCGGTGGGGTCCGTGGGGGCGTGGAAGGTCCCGCTCGGTCGCATTCTCACGTGGATCTACGGTCGGAGATCATTCGAGAGCGTTTAGACTAATGAGACCCATTACCGTGATCATCCAGAATCTATACTATTCCATTAATGCAAAAGCCTTTACTAATGGCTTACCTGACCAGCACTGATGGCAAACCTAGAGCCAGAACGCTTGGTTCACACTGCTGTTTATTATTCAACCATGCAAAACAACAGCTTAGATTTCCCTTTGGAATGATGTGCGAGAAGGAAATCTTGAGGTTTTTTCTTCATAAAGAAAGTAAAGAAGCTGAAATGAAGGCAAAGACAAAAGCGATGGCATTTTCCTTATTCTAATGCCATTGGCCTAGGCATTTCAGTACACGTTTTCTTTTTTTTTTGGTTCACTAGAAATACCACTGAACACACAATGTCTGGCATTCTCCAGACATAATTCACCAGAGGGCCTCTTAAGAATGTCATTAATGGAAGACAATACGAACTAAAAACTGCATGCGTCTGTATTTTTCTGACCTGGTCGAGAGACTACAGCGTTGGCTGAAGAGTAGGTGGGAGAGAGCGAGCACGGAGAAAACAACAATGTCCAGAATCTGCAAGCCTAGTCTGCAGTAAAAGCAACGAAGCGTCTGGTTTTAGATTGCATGGGGCCTTAAGCCAAAAGCACCGCTGACGTAACAACCTCTCTGGGCCCTCTGCATCCACCCAATCTGCCCACATGGAAATAAGGTCCCGGGCCAGTGGTCCGGCACGCATCGAATGCCCGATGAGCACTCTCAGTCCTACGCGCTTCTGCCTCTGTCGTTTCACTTCTTACCTGTGGCAGCTGGGCTTGGCCGCATGATGACTCGTCGGTCCCGGGACACACCAGGACGGGGGCGACCAGGTCCGCCAGCCAGCCGCTGCACAGACCCCGCCGGCCCTCGGGTCGCCCGGGGCATGCTGGGAGCTCCACCACGGTGAAGATGAAACGCAGCCTCCCGGGGTGTCTGAGAGTGGAGCTAAATCAGAGAGAGAAGGATGTCCCCAGGTGTGTGTTATGGGTGACAGGTATATATATATATAAAGCACAAAAATAGAGGATGAAATGAAGAGGTCAATTCGGAAAACAACCTCCCGAAGGCTTCTGTAAAAAGTTTAAAAGAAATCACACACACACACACACACACATGCACGTGACATCCCCCCTAGATGTCGTCCAGGGAGGACGAAAGACAACAGGATGGCGGCCGACACACCAGACGATACTTCCAAAACAAACGCCCGTCAATTTGTTCCCACTTAAGAGATACAACTGGTCGGGCCCTCCCACCTTCTTCCTGTGTCTCTCCCACCGTCTCCCTGCCTCTCTCGCCCAGGTTCTCATTACAAGAGGAAGCACTCTCGGGTGGCCTCATCCCTCACTCTCAGAGTTCCACTGGGGGCGTCCATTGACCACAGCATCAATAATGCAGGCCCAGTGTCTCACCACCTGATCTGATCAACTACGAGTCACCCCCATCCCTCCCCTTGAATCTCGGCTACCGCTCTCTTCAAATACGAGCGCAAGAGAGGAGAGCGAGCTAATGAGGGGCGCTGGGAGAATTCTGACAGTGCTTTGGATGCACTTAAGATCCGTGTGACGCAAGACTTTTTTCAAAGCCAACGTAATGGTGGAACCCGCTGTACCACCACCGCTGTGCTGCAATTCAAAGCAGACCTCCCCATATTCATAGTGCTTTCCATCGTGCTTAGTTATGGATAGCCTAAAATCTAAAAAAAAGAAAAGACGCTATTACAAATGGATGCCCATCATCAACTTACCTGGCTGCTGAATACGGCCTAGGCTGCAGTTTCGGCAGATGCTCTGAAATATGAAGCACAAGCCCCGGCATACATCATCATGAGTCGTTGGGCAACATCGAAGAATTAATAACAGACAGGAGAGCACCAAGAACAGATTCCTAATTTCAACCTCACTCCCGACCAGCGGCCATCACCCTGAGGCGCATTCGGAGGACGCGCTTCTATATTTACATCGGGGCGACTGAATCCCAAGTGTTCATACGTCTGTCCCGTGGGTAACAGACCTTCTTGCAATGTCGAACCGTGTAGGTGGCCTGTTTCTCAGCAGCATAGAAATGGTGGCACATGAGAAATATGTATAATCCTCCCACCGCCCCCTCCCCTGCACTAAAGCCCGATTTCAAGGGAGTCAAAGTCAAGTGCAAGAAAAACAGTCTTATCCAATTTGTTATGCTCCGTCTGCTAATAATTACTCAATGATAAACAAAACTGTTTATAGTATAGTCATGCCATATGTATAAAGCTGGGTCTTTTTCCGTTCACTAAGGGAAGACTGCCAGCTGTATTAAATCCCTTCTCTCCTTTGCTGACACCTAAACAGTTCAGGGCGTTACACGGGTAGATACCCACTTTGACATGTGAAGCACACATTCTTTCTCGCCCTCTTGCAGATGTGTTTGATAAATTATGGATTTGGGCCACATTTTACTGGAAGGATTTAAACGAAAGGTGTATAATGGTTGGCCAGATAAAAATTCCCAGGGGGTCATTTTTTAAAAGGATAAAGGATAGTTAATTTTAAGCTACAGAAGAAAATGTAAGAAGTTCACAGCACGTTGTGATGTTACGCGGTTGGGATGACTGTATTTTAACTTGAACTTTCATTCACTAATTGAACAAGTACCCTGGTGAGTGACTAACCCCTCCATCTCGCACTTGTGGAAAGGAAGGGCTTCAACTGTTTATACCGAGATCCAAGGTAAGAGTGTAGAAAAACACATAAGGTTGTCTGCTAAGAAGGCCCGCAAGGTATGCATCAACACCAAGGGAAAAATCCCTTTTTTGCATTTCTAATACAACTTCCAAGACCACTAATTTATTTATAATGAGTGGTCGATGTTTTGTTATAAAACCACAAACAAGGCTCCAAGGCATCTTGAAAGAACGAAATCTCTCTGGACAACCAATCCCACCATCGTCCAGAATAGTGCTACAGGGTCAAAACAGACACTTTTGCAGAGCAGCTTGCCACGTGGCGTGCTTGTTAACTTCAGGCAGAATGCAGAGCAGCAACTTGTTCGCACTGAGCAACACAAAGTAATGGAGAGCCATCCATCACCGGTCTGCATCAGCGCACTGGTGATCAGTAGGATGAAACCGCCGGTAAGTTTGACGCAGGCCCCCCCGAAGAACACTAGTTATAGACGCTGGTCACAGAGTCAGACTATATTCAAAGACGTAAAGTGGCAATCATTTGAAACAGCCTTTGAAATGACCCATTTGGGACATTCACACACGTGGTATTCATTTTGACTGCAAAAGATGAGCACTTAGGTACTTCGTACTACATCTGAATACGATTCAGTAATAACTTTATCTTACGAATCTACACATCCACCTATATATATATATATATATATATATATATATATATATATACACATCTCTATCAATGATAGATGTGTAGATATCTATATAGACATAGATGTATATCTTCACACCTTTTCCAGAAGGTGTAATATTCTTTCATCTATAAAGGATACTATAAAGGATTAAACTAGTCCAAAGGCAGTGTCATACAAGCCTCTGTTGGGAGCAGAAATGAAAAGCGTGAGCTTGAAAAAAAGACTCCATTCCCCAGTGATGGTACGTGAACACTGACCACATTTTTATGCGACAAAACCCCATGAAACATGACAACGCGGCGGAGGCTGCAGATCCCGTCAGAGGCAGATATTTAATCCCTATCTCACACCTAACGCTTTTCCCGTTCACACCTGACTGGCATCTGGCCGCGGACATCTGGACGTGCACGCCTCCTCGCCCTTACTATTTACGGTTGGGTTGGGATGGGGTTGAGGGGGGGGGGGGTGGGGGGGGATGCATATACCTGAGTGAACACTGGTCAGCAAAAATACCCAGTGCCTTACGGCTCAGGCTAATGAAGCACAAACGCGCCCGGTGACCCGCTAACATACCGCGATGGTCACACGCAGGGTCAGCCCTGGCCATTAACCCACGCCTCCTGGATGACCCTCCGTGCTCGGTGTCCTTGGGGAAAGTGAGCCTGCCCCCCCCCCCCCCCCCCGATGAAAAGTCACCCCGGCTCCGGCGCCCCCCGCTACACCCCGACGTCAGCCTTGCACCCAACAGCTGTTGCCCTGCGGAGCCCAGCAGCAGAGGAAGAGGAGGTCCTGAACGCCAATTCTGCATTGGTTCACCTCTGCGATAGGACAATGGAAAGGGGGGAGAGGGGAGGGGGTTTGGGGGGGAATGGAGGAAGGTGCTGCAGTGTGCAAGTGAGGTGACAGAGGTTATCCAACATCGGGAAGGCCTGGTAGTGTGACACAGCTCTTTTTTCGTTTTTTTTTTTTTTTTTATAATTGAACTTCTGCATAATAGTATCCAGCTAATTTCACTGTCTAGTAGTTCTCGGCCTGAGCGTATTAGATCCATACTCGATGACTATCTAATGAAGTGATGGAAACCTTTATCGCCTCGTATATAAATATTTGAGTTGGAGGGTTGAAGTAGCGATGAGACTAACGATGCACGGTGCCGAGGTAAGCCCAAGAGTCCAACCATGTGTACAAGCTTGCAGCGACGACCAGAACTAACTGCAAACTCCCTTCGTACTATACAGCGCTTCTCTAACCACCGGGTCACGGAGAGTGCTTTTGCCAGCTCTACTTTAAAATACCACTATACATACTCAGCCACCCACAGTGGTATCAACCACGCAACAAGGTGCCAATAGACACTAACAGCATTGTCGAGAGATTGTGGAGTATAGAACGAGCAATCGTGTTGCTGGTTCAAGGGTTTCAACCGCATTCTGCAGTCTGTGATCAAACTTTACATGGGGAGGGGTTTAAGTACTGAATACAATGTTTTAGCCCTTTATTACAACTATCTCATTATAGATCCCTAATAAAAGATAGGCCCAAGAGTCAAACAAACATAAAACTCTTAAGTCCAGCACTAAAACCGGCATTGATCTGCAAGTGACATTTCTTTGAAACCACTGACATAAAAATGGTCCATGAATTTTATGTAACATAATGGACGGACACACACACACACACACACACACACACACACACACACACACACACACACACACACACACACACACACACACACACACACACACACACACACACACACACACACACACACACACACACACTTAAAAGTCAACTAGAGATAGGCTGACCCCTAGTGGCCACTGACAGTATTTTCAAGTGGAAGAAAAAATATGGAAAGGAATGTGCGCTAGGACTTAATTGACATAACCTGGGGGATATGTGAGGTACATGATGATGTGTAACGAACACCAATATCCTACACCCAGGCGTCCTCCTGGCCAAAAGCCATCATTTCACCACCTTCCACCTATGTCAATCATAATTATCACTGAAGACACTTGCGTTGTCAAGCTCAGTGTTATTAGCTTAAGGCAGGAACCCGGACTATAAATAAGACTGATCACTAAATAATTCAAGAACTTCCTGATGCTTTGCGGTGCTGGCTCGTCCTGTTCACATCCACTGTCAGCGCCGTAAAGCCTGAACTGAGATATTTTCCAGAGCAAGGTCTTCGGGAAAGGCCCTCTGTGTTGCTTTCATTTGTTCCGCCTGCTGCTGTACAACAGCGGAGGTGGAACAGCTGTGACCACACCGGATGAAGACAAAGAGCGGGTAGGCGAGAGAACACCACCGGAAAAGTTAATTCAAAACTGACTGAGTATTAATCCATCAAAAATAAATTCTAAAGAAACGATCACAATTTCATCCACATGGAGTCTACTTTCTTGTTGTCATCATCTCAGCGGGTGGGTTGGGCTAATTTAATGAACTCACCAGTATCACATCTTTCCCCGTCAACATGCATTATGTATGCAGCACACGCACACGCACACACACCTTAAATCCATATTAGGAGACTAACAAACATGACAATGTTTAATATGGTACGAGGGGATAAATGGTGGGCTTCCTCACCTATGAGGAGGCTCAGAGGAGGCGTGCAGGAGGAGAACTCTGTCAGCAGCTCCGGCAGACAGAGGGACGAGTCTCTGATGAACCTGTTGTAGTCTGCAGAGCCCTGCTTGCTGCATAGCTCCTGTAGCCTCCTCTTCTGCCCACTGTCCCCTGCGCAGTCCACCAGGGCCCGCAGAAAGGCCTATTCATAGGCGGTCAAGCATTAAAGTGAATATATTTAGATGGAGATGTGTTTTAGATTACAAATATATTCTGTTTACTAAAGATAAACATTCGACATTCGGCACATAGAACAAACAAGCAATGAAAGAAGAAAAAAGATGGATAAACATACAAATCACTGCATACAAATACAAAATGTGCATAAAATGAGCTATAGCATTCGGTAAGGCATAAAAGTTACAATATTTTGGCTTTTGAAATCCTATCCCAAAATCAAGCTCCTGCTTGATTAAAGCAAGCACGCAATTTCCCCCAATTCATTGGGACATAAGATATTTTACTACATCAGACCAATCTTTCAATTTGTGAGATTCAGCCTTAACCACTTCAGAGCAAAATAATATTGTATATCATGATCAGTTTTGAACATGAAGGCTGGATGAATATTTACTTCAATTGTTAAGAACCCAAACTAAATAATATGAGTAACAAAATCGTGGAAATTGAAAGTAGCCAAGTAGTCCCAAAGAAGGGAACAAAGCTTAACTAACCTTCTTGGGAACACTTCTGATTTCCAGGCACCACGTGAGCAGATATTGCACAGTACAGTTATCAGGAACGTGTGGCGGTGTCTGAGCACCTGGAGCCAAGGAGTGAAGAAGTAAAAAAAGATTCAGCACAAGATAGAAGCTAATGTTCACCAGCATATGAATATATAACCACAAGGTCGGGCATTCATTTGAATGCAGTTTGAATTTCAAGATGTGGTCGGTTGGATGAAGGCATGTATTAAAAAGTTTGCATCACCCAGCGGCTGGCGCATGAGATGGGGATGAGAGATTTGGGGCAGGACAAGATAAGCGTCAGAGGACACATGGAATGGAACCCGGGGCCCATCTTGCTCCCTTAATGGGCCACAGTTCCAAGAACTGGACATTGGGGCTGGGGAAAATGATGTGATTGGATGGCTGGTGGGAGTTGCTTACTGCCTGGTGTCAAAATAGATCAGGCCCCAGCAGTTTAACGTTGGTCATAATGTTAGGCTGGCACACATTCACTTAGTTATACAATTACTTTCATTAAATAGATGGTAAAAGAGAGTAACAAACAACAAAAATGTGACATTTCATTTTGTTGTTGCCTTAAACCACAGAACAAGAGGTGTTACTTCTGTGCAACATGATTGGCACTATTCCCGAAGAGAACAACCCAGACCCAGATTATACTGTCAGACAGAAAATATTAAACCAAAATATATATTTTGACAAGATATTAAATTGCTTGATGGGGGGGGGAGGAGGAAGCTGTGTGACATTTTATGAATCATGTAAATTCATTCTTCCACCAAACTTCAAATTACATACACTTTAATAAAAAAGGCTGGATTTAACCTCTTTTCTGGGTGTCTCTCCGCACAGCCAGCTGAACGCGTTGGTGTTTCTGGTCCTGCAGGCCCAACCGTAGGAGGACAGCGTCCACCTCAGACGCTCTGTTCGGACACAGGACGTCAAACGAGTCCCCCGGCATGTAGGTCATCGTCGGATGGGCCTTAAGAAAGGATTTCATTTTTACAATGAATGTTTGAAACACACGCTTGGCCTTTATTCTTGTATAGATCCTCTCTATTTTTAAGGGAATCGTCTTTTTGATGCAAGTGACAAAAAAAAAAAGGAAAAGAATACACATTTGTTCGGAGTGCACTTCCTTCATTATACAACTTGAACAATATCCGAGTTGACTCAAGTTGACGAAATAAACTAAACTTCATGACGGGGGTGCAGGAGGTGCCGCAGTTGCCACGCAACAGCTGCAGATTGTCGGCTTGACAGTTCAAAAGGAAAACGTACTCACACTTATTAGTAATAGGAATATGATTGAATATGACTGAGTAGGCAAAGCCAATCATTCTTTGTCTCAAACCACTGCAGCGTTTTCTAATTACCTCCAAAAATCGAAATCACTTTACTTTAATGAAGCCGCGCTATAATAACAAAAAAAACATTTGCCCGCAATAAAAGGAGCCAGATACATGATTTGCATATATCTAACACTACTTTAAGAACAAAAGGGCCACCTTTTTTCATTTGAAGTTAGAGTTATACTTACAGAGATATCCAACTCTAGCAATAGAGCCTTCTTAACTGAATCTCCTCTCGTCATCTGAACGGCGTTGGTTACAGGCACTTCATAAAACGTCTCGGTATGCAATGATGAATTAAACTGTAAGGTTTAACGGAGAAAAGGACAGGTAAGCGACAAAAACAGGACAGTCGTTGCTTGTACAAGGCCTTGTGAAATGCCTAAAAGACTGATAGAAAGAACAATCTGATGGACAGAACACCTGTCAATCTGACTGTTTATTGAACAGAACCACTTACCTTCTCTGCCTTGTCCTCCAGCAGCAGTGTGACCTCCAGGTAGGGAGGTGGCAATGCGGGAACGTTGAGGGAGGACTGTGAGAGCGGTGGCAGGGAATATGTCAATGAGGGTTCAGCCACTACACACTCCTCTCTGACCTGGTCGGTCTGTGCTTCCTGCGCCGATTTAGCAGCAGCCACGTCCGACTCAGAGCTCAACCCCGTGACCTCCGTGGATGGCAAACCGCCTAACGTCAATTTAGAGTCTGAGTCGAACGGCGCTTTGATTGAGTCTTGGGTCTTGTTGTCTGCAAGACTCAGGCGATTCAGTTCCACATGTGGTGGAGATGTGGGGGCGGGGTTTTCCTTGGTCATGTCACTGAGGGTTTCTTTGAGTGGCGGATGACTGCTGGATGACATCTTTGATAAGGCTGCTTTGATCGCGTCCCACACTCCTTCTATCCAGGGATCCAACACGACCTCCAGCCTTTGAAACAACAGACGCAGCCACAAGCAGCCACTATCAATCAAAAATCGCAGAGGCCAGCTTGGCTCAGGAGGTACAGCGGGTGGAATTGTAACCCGGAAGGTTACTACTTCGATCCCCAGCCACCCAACCCCAATTTCTTCCGCTGTCGCCTTGCTGGGTTTGACGCCACTGTCGGTATGTGGATGTATGTATGAACCTGTGTAGGTCACTTTGAATAAAAGCATCTGCTAAATGCCCTGAATGTAAATGTAGAGACGTGACCACGAATCAGCCGTATACATAAGTAATCAGTCACCTGCCATTTTCTCCACAACTTACCCTGTTCCGTCGTCTGCGTGTCCAGTTGCATAGAAATGATTGGCTCCGAGTTCCTGTAGCCGCTTGTCAATGGTTTTCCCGCAGTTGCAGAAATTTGCATAGTTTGTGTCTCCTAAAGCTACAGTGGGCCGGGGCAAAAAATAGGACACTTAAACATTGAGAAGGGTACGCCTACCTGCATGAAGGGAATATACCAGTACAATTGTTCCAGGAGATGCTCTATCTTTGGATCACCTATTAGAGTGGTTTTGGATCTATAGGTGTGAACAGCATTTGCCACATACATTTGAGGGAACACTATTTTATAACCTAATCTGATGGCTACTGGAACCTATGTACACGTATGTAAGTATATATTTGCTTATTAAAGACAGGGATAATCTCTTGTAATGGCAATAACTCACAATTACACACACTTGTGGTCCTGTAAGCCAAATATTAGATTGAAAGTATATATGTATTGAACAGCATATTATATATATATATACATGTAAGTACAAACACACGCATACACTTTAATTGGAAATAAATATAAACTGAACATAGGCTTAGCCCTGCATGAACTTATCTTTACCCAAGAGTGTATATTGAAGGTTTTTAAGGAAGTCACTGGGCAGGGTCTTCGCCCTGATGGTCTTCACAAATTTAAGTGTGGTGTCGGGTGGCTCTCCATCTCCTGTAGTAGACACTATGAAGACCACAGGAGCACTCTCCCTCTCCAAACGGTACTGTCAAAAGGATGTATCTGATCAGTAATCAGGTGAACTTGCAATGCAGCTGTATTGTCATAGGCCTACACTATGTTTGGCGATTGTGACCGATTAGGTAATAACCTATTTTTTTTTTCTCTTTGGATGGTATGCTTACACACTCTAAGGTCATTGCATCTTTCAACACAAACCATGTCAATGTCAATATGTTAGTTGTTGTTCTTTGCTTCCATGTGTGTGCTTACAAAAATGTTGCACATGAATTGCATTGCATTGTATTTACATATTCAAGATAAAACTAATAACATTAAGGATTGCTTGCAAGCAGAGTGATGCAGGCAGTGTGAGGGCTACTTACCTCTTCATGCCGACTTAAGCAGCTGATTTCCGCCACCAGCCCATGCTCGGCTGCCTCATCGGCTATCCCCTCAGCAATGGACTGAGCTTGCCCCTTCTGAGAACCGTAAAGAATCAAGAACCGGGGCTGCTTTTCACATGGCATTCTGGGAGAAAGATCAGTGTAATACTTGTTAGCCTTTTTTAAAAGGTTTGCTTCGCATTTTAGCCTATTGTCCCATTCTTTGTAGGGTTAACGTGTGGTCCGGTGGAATGAGTTCCGTTGGTACGTTTGACTCACAAAATTTGCTCAAATGAAAATGCTACAATACTATTTACTAAATAGTTTATTTACTAAAGCTACTATTATCAACTCCTAATCTATTCGAGCTGTTAACCACATGAGTTTAGTTTTATTTACAAAGCGGTTGTACCTAACAGATAGATATGTCCAAATAATTTATACAAACACAAAAACGATATTAATGAGTGGCTTTTTGAAATTATGATGAATGAATGTATTCAATATTCACAGAGTTCAAAGTCGATGTGCTTGTTAGGCTAAGCAGCATAAAAGCATACATGTCGAATAAAATGTAGACAAAGATAGGCCTACACACACATATATTTATTATAAGTCCCCTCACCAAAATAATGCTCAAACCGGAGAGTAATCAAAAAAGGGTTAAGAGTTGATATTGATAACGTTTTAAAGCATCCTCGTTTGACATCAACACAGCCACTCCCGGATGTTACATCAGTCACAGAACACGTGGGCTCGGAGAGCCAAGCAACTTGTCTACATTAATGAGAAATCGAGGACTTAATAAAATACACATTTTCTGGACTATAATGATTAAACTGCCCAAATAAAAAATGTATAGCTTATAGAAGCAATTGGAAGTGTCGAAGACATTACCTGCCAATCGGATCATCATTGATCTGAGGCGATATGTAAACATCGATTACAATACGACATGTTGATCCACAGGAGGTTCCAAACAAATAGGAAAATGTGACAATGTACCTGTCAAAAGATACTGCCGGTTTTCAGTAACTTTCAGTCAATCCCAGAATTCCCAGGGAGTTGTTTAGATGCCGATAGGACTGCGAGACTGTGATTAAAGATCGCGATAGCACGATATTGGATGCAACCACATTGTATAAACACAATATCACAATGTAATTACAGAACGTATTTAAAAATATACACATACTCAATTAATACATTAAGACATAAATCACATACAATTTTAATTCAGACATATTTATTCGAAAAGTCCAACCGTTTTACATGTCTCAGGGATTTGTCTCCCGGAATTCACTTGGTCTCGCCCTCCCCGCCCCTAGATCCTTCCAGAAGTCGCCGGCAGACCCGTGTGACTTGCAGCCAAGCCACGCTCTACTTTTTCCTCATAAAAATCATAATCTGTACTTTCCACGACTCCATCGGGGTCTCAGTCCTTCAGCAACATGTCGAGTTTAGGGACTCTGGCGTTTGATGACTATGGAAGGCCATTTATCATCATCAAGGACCAGGACAAGAAGACACGGCTCTCGGGCCTTGACGCGTTGAAGGTACAATGGGCTAGCTAGCTTTACACACTGTGCGACATAGATCTCTGCTTCTCAGAATTATTTGTGAAAAGTAACCTAGTTCGTTTCATGCCATATCCATTTATATAATGCATCTTAAGTAACACGCAAACCCCGGCCATCTACATCGTTTCAGCCAGCTCCAGAGAAATGCGTATGTTAGTTCGGAGCTTAACGGATGCTAACCCATCCGCCCATGTGCTTTTCAAGATGTTTTCCCTCACGTCTGGACCGTGCTTGTCTGCGGCGTTGCCGGTTTCTTTGTCTTTTATGCATATTAAATTCGCCTGCTGACTTGATTCAGTCAATGCATCCCGACTTTGTTGGTACCCAACTACTAACTGCCATGACCATGCAGGATGTGAAGTCTTGGGGTACCGCTAATGCTAATTGACACATTGGCGTTGTTTTGCAGTCTCACATCATGGCAGCCAAGGCTGTGGCTTCCACCCTCAAGACGTCCCTTGGCCCCAACGGTGGGTACAACTTAAGGCCTATTTATATTAAAGGGATACTTATCCCTGTGGATATTTGCAAGCAACCAGGCCCGTTATAATAACTGCGCCTGATTAAATTATTGCTGACGCATTGACACAATTTTTTTTTCTCTCAATCAAACATGAAATGAATGCCTGACACGATTTACCCGTGATTAAACAATCGTCTTCGAATAGGCCTTGACAAGATGATGGTCGACCGTGATGGAGAAGTGACGGTGACCAACGACGGCGCCACCATTCTCGGCATGATGGATGTAGACCACCAGATTGCCAAGCTCATGGTTGAGCTATCCAAGTCACAGGATGATGAGATTGGTGATGGAACAACTGGAGTTGTCGGTAAGGGAAAATAATGTGTTTAACATGCAGGCCCTTCGAATTTCTAAAATCATGTGAATTAATAGTTAAGTGATCCTTGGGATTTCTTGGGCTTGAAAAAGCTGGTGTTTTCGTTAAAGGGCTACTTATCAATTTAAACAATTTATATTTTAGATGTTTTCAAAAGTTACAAGTTATCATATTTATATGAAGGCCAAGAAAATAATTTACCGTCGCCCTGAGAATGCCATTTCTACTTTATGGAGGGGATTTTCATGTTCAAATGTGTATTGTATAATATGTTACCATTTGCAGATTTTGTGTTTTTTATTCTACAAAAGAACGCAATAGAACACCTCCAATATGTGCAAAGCATTTGACATTAGTACGACAATTCCAAATTGTTGATGGAGATGCATGAAGCAAAATATGTTTCAGTGAGTGAATAAAAAAACTTTCTTCAGCTAACTAGCCAGTAGCATTTAATGGTGACATATCATACCACCACCAGCATGACTAGCTGATGGCAATATATTTAGGGATCTGCCATCTGCTCTCAGCCAATGCGGGAGCAAGTAGTCCTCAATACTGGGGTATTGATTCAGATATGTCCCCGACCTACAGTGCTGGCTGGGGCTCTCCTTGAGCAGGCTGAGCTTCTCCTGGACCGGGGGATCCACCCCATTCGTATCTCCGATGGGTACGATCAGGCGGCAGCCATTGCAATTAAGCAGCTGGACAAGATTGGCGAGACCTTCCCCTTTGATCCCAACAACAGAGAACCACTCATCCAGACTGCCATGACCACTCTGGGATCCAAAGTGTGAGTTCCCTCTACATGGTGGATTTTGTCATTTGCTTTAAAAAATATATATAATTTGCGGCCACTTCTTTCTTAATAATATGAAAGTGAAGAGTGACAGGATAATGATCGGCTGTTGTATTCCAGGATCAATCGGTGCCACAGACAGATGGCTGAGATTGCAGTGAACGCTGTCCTCACCGTGGCCAGCATGGACAGAAAGGATGTAGACTTTGAGCTCATTAAGATGGAGGGCAAAGTGGGAGGCAAACTAGAGGACACGCAGCTCATTAAGGGAGTCATCATGGACAAAGAGTTCAGCCACCCGCAGATGCCAAAGGTACGATCACCCATGCTGATTGAGATGCGGTTTTCATCATGTGACCAAAATGTTAATTGCTGGTCATCTCTGCTTTCAGGTTCTGAAAGACACAAAAATCGCTATCCTCACCTGCCCGTTTGAGCCCCCAAAGCCCAAGACCAAGCATAAGTTGGATGTGACCTCTGTCGAGGACTACAGAGCACTTCAGAAGTACGAGAAGGAAAAGTTCTTGGAGATGATCAAGCAGGTCAGTGTGGCTACATCGACGCCCTCCCAACATAAGTGTTGAATGGAGTGACTGCCACGTTTGTCTGAGCGTCTCACCATCTGAACTGACTTTTAATGTTTTGGTGTTGCATAGGTGAAGGATAATGGGGCCACCTTGGCTATCTGTCAGTGGGGCTTTGATGACGAGGCGAACCATCTGCTACTGCAGAATGAGCTGCCTGCAGTGCGCTGGGTCGGAGGGCCTGAGATTGAGGTACAGGAAAAGTGCAAAAAAATTTTTTTTACCTGCTTTAAGGGGCTGACACTGGGCACCCGTATTGTGCCCAGTCTTGACTTGTGTCGAGTCGCTAACCTTACATTATAATTATTTTTTTCCGTAGCTCATTGCCATCGCCACCGGAGGGCGTATCGTTCCACGTTTCAGCGAGCTGACACCTGAGAAGCTGGGCGCGGCCGGTGTGGTGAAGGAGATCTGCTTCGGTACCACCAAGGACCGCATGCTGGTCATCGAGGAGTGCAAGAACTCCCGGGCCGTGACCATCTTCATTCGCGGGGGCAACAAGATGGTGGGCGTGTTTTTCCCTTTGTTCCTTATTTCTTTACTTGGATAGTGGAACAAAGCATTTCCATTTATTTATTTATATATTTTTTTTTGCTCATTAGATCATCGAGGAAGCCAAGCGTGCACTCCACGATGCTCTGTGCGTCATCCGCAACTTGGTCAGAGACAACCGCATCGTGTATGGAGGTGGAGCATCTGAGATTGCATGTGCCCTGGCCGTCAACAAGGCTGCAGATAAGGTATTGCATCGTGTTGCACATTAATTGTATTGTGATGCTGTTTTGGTATATTGTAATCAAGTGTTAAAAGTTCAGTTTGGTTTATTCGGACGCACCACGCCCTCTAACTTGAGTGCCCACCCTTTGCCCCTCAGTGTCCGTCTCTGGAGCAGTATGCCATGAGGGCCTTCGCCGATGCCCTCGAGGTCATCCCTATGGCCCTGGCAGAGAACAGTGGAATGAACCCCATCCAGACCATGACAGAGGTCCGAGCCAAGCAGGTCTCCGAGAACAAGCCCCACCTTGGCATCGACTGCATGCACGCTAACACCAACGGTAAGATAGCCGGTTCATCTGTCTTTCTTTTTTTTTCCAAAATTGTGACTGCCAATTATAGACGAACTGAAACTAAATCCAAACTTCTTCCTCCACAGACATGAAGCAGCAACACGTGATTGAGACACTGATTGGCAAGAAGCAGCAGATCTCTCTGGCCACTCAGGTGGTTAAGATGATCTTGAAGATCGACGACATCCGAAGCCCAGGCGAGGTTGAAGAATAAAGGCCAGGCCCAGGAGTGCGAGAAGACTTGGCAGGTTTCTAGATCCCCCACCACCACTCCCCTGTTCTAAGATGCTCTAGAACTGTCTCTGGCACTTCCCGAGCACTATGTTCAAACCGTACTGCGTACCGCTATTTATCATTTGATATGAAATACTGTTGTCGCTCTGAAGTCACCATTAAAGTTTGTTTCCAAAATCTTAGTGATGATTGTGATTCTCCCTTGATTTTAAAAGAAAGCTTTCATTATGCCCAGATCACTAAATCAGGGGTTTTTCTAGAAAAAATTCACAAGGGGGAAAACATCAATGGCGAGGGAGCAAAGCGACCGAGCGGGGGGGAAGGTGAGGTAGAAATGGATCATTCTGAGGCTTGTGAAGGACCAGTATGTTGACTCGTATAGTAAGGCCAAATTACTCAAAATGGCTAAGTTACCATAGATGCAGAACATTACATACAGTAATGTATATAGAAAAAAAAACACGTACTTCGGGAACCTGCTGGAAGAACACTTTATTATTTAACTGAACTGAACTGATAAATTTGGTTCGGGAGAAGAGATAAAAGCCCGCCTACACTGTAAACTGATTGGTTGACTTACCGATCCAGGCCAATCAGGAGGCGCCTGAGGCTCACGTGCACACTGCCTCATGCACAGTTTCTAGATCCCTCTCTGTTGTGCTGCGCGCTCGCTACACAGATGCGAACGCGGTTAGGAGCACGTCTGTCTCCTGTGCGCGGTCTTGCTCGCTCGCTCTCCATTCCGGGAGATTTTAAGTAATTTAAAATTTTCGACAAGGAGGCGCTGGGTTGAAACAAGGAGGCGCAGCGCCCCTCTTTCCCGGTTTAGATTAACCCCTGCTAAATACAAGGGCATATGGCACATCATTAAACCAGTCTAGCAAAGTGATTTTTAAATGTGCTTATATTATTGAGTTCATCTGCCATGCATCACAAATCCTGGAACAATAACATAGCTTAATCATTTGTCCATACATTGTTGATATAATTATGGAATCTCTTATGAGCCAATTGTGCTTTTATGCCTGAACATGTAGAATGTATTTTCAGCATCCCTACTCTCAGTCTCAAAGCATGCATTAGCCATTTGCTGTTATCTTGAAAATTGCCAGTTGCATAGCTCATTTTAATTTTAATTTACTTTGGGATTCTGACCTGGGATGGTCAAGGGAATTTAACCACATTGTGCAGCGAGAAATATTGCTGGCCAACAGTGGGATTTAACGGATATTGGTGGCAAAATGTTTTTAAAAGAACAAACCAATACACATTCAAGTGGTGACCAGTGAGCCCAATATATGGGGAATTGCCTTGAACTGCCACCACTTTGCGGCACAGGGACCAAGAGTTACCCCTGGCCTGACGATGAGCGATTGATATATTGACGCCTGCAAACTATTTATGCAGTGATATCTTATTTTTGGTGCTAAAAGAAAATCTTGGTGTAATTCTTGTTTGTTTCAGCTGTGACCATGTTTGTTTCAGGGATTTTTTTTCGTTAAGCTTCAAAGTTAGATTTATATAAATAATCTGGGATGAAGAGTCAAATCAATATGAACCCACTAGGGGACCTTTTATTGCATCAGCCAGGTAAAAACACATTCAATCCATCAAATACTACATACCAGACAGGTGACGGTACGATGCAGGATAAATTCATGTAAAGACAAGTAAATTACTGCGTGCAGGAAGGGCTTAGTGCAGACATTTGTACCAATTCCAAGGGAGTCCTGGCCAAGAAGGCAGCATAAAAACTTAAAAGTTTCACATTTAAAGAAAATGTCATATTAAAATAAAATCCAAGACAAACCAGACAAATCACTTTGGGGTGGTCCACAGTTTGGGGAACGCCCAGTCTATTGTCAACAAGATCGACAAACTCGGACTGAGGCTTCACATTCAAACAGGATACGTGGCTGTGCTTTGTCTTCACTAAAACCTGGCTGATTCCGAACATCCCTGCTATTGAGCTAGCAGGCCGGACTGTTTACCGCGGACCAAACAGCTGACCCCGGTAAGGATAAAGGCGGCAGTGTGTGCATATATGTCTGTAACTCATGGTGCACCACCACTGACATTGAGACATTTTGCTTCCCGGACTTGGAGTTTATTACAGTTAAATGCAGACTGTTTTATCTGCCAATGGAGTTTACAGTGGGCTCAGGCCAGCAGCCTTTGGGGTAGTCCACAGTGGTCTCATGGGTAGTCCACAGTGGCTCATGGTTAGTCCACAGTGGGCTCAGGGCAGCAGCCTTAGGGGTAGTTCACATTGAACTCAGGGCAGCAGCAGCCCTTGGGGTATTCCACAGTGGGCTCAGGGCAGCAGCCCTTGGGGTATTCCACAGTGGGCTCAGGGCAGCAGCCCTTGGGGTATTCCACAGTGGGCTCAGGGCAGCAGCCCTTGGGGTATTCCACAGTGGGCTCAGGGCAGCAGCCCTTGGGGTATTCCACAGTGGGCTCAGGGCAGCAGCCCTTGGGGTAGTCCACAGTGGGCTCATGGCAGGAGCCCTTGGGGTAGTCCACAGTGGGCTCATGGCAGGAGCCCTTGGGGTAGTCCACAGTGGGCTCAGGGCAGCAGCCCTTGGGGTAGTCAACAGTGGGCTCAGGGCAGCAGGTAGTCCACAGTGGGCTCAGGGCAGCAGCCCTTGGGATAGTCCACAGTGAGCTGAGGGCAGCAGGTAGTCCACAGTGGGCTCAGGGCATTAGTCCACAGTGGGCTCAGCGCAGCAGCCCTTGGGGTAGTCCACAGTGGGCTCAGGGCAACAGGTAGTCCACAGTGGGCTCAGGGCATTAGTCCACAGTGGGCTCAGCGCAGCAGCCCTTGGGGTAGTCCACAGTGGGCTCAGGGCAACAGGTAGTCCACAGTGGGCTCAGGGCGGCAGCTGCCTTTTGAGGTAGTCCACAGTGGGCTCAGGGCATTAGTCTACACTGGGCTCAGCGCAGCAGTCCACAGTGGGCTCAGGGCAGTAGTCCACACCGGGTTGGGGTAGTAGTCTACACTGGGCTCAGGGCAGTAGTCAACAGTGGGCTCAGGGCAGTATTCCACACCGGGATGGGGTAGTAGTCCACACTGGGCTCAGGGCAGTAGTCCACACCGGGCTGGGGTAGTAGTCCACTCGGGGCAGGGCAGCGGCTGGTCCAGGCTGCTTACAGGGCAGCAACTGTTGGGCTGGTCCACACGGGGCTCAGGCCAGCAGCGGCTGTTGGGCTGGTCCATGTGTGAATCTGTCACTCCTGGTCCCCATGGCAGAAGAAGGATCCCAAAACCGACTTGAAGAACCGCTTTGCTCTGCCCTGTTTCTTCTTTTTCTTTTGGGTGAAATCTGAAAATGACACCAAAACAGGACATTAATGTTTTAGCATAAAATACAAACATGAGTAGACTAAGGCTTTAGACTTCTGACAAACCTAGTGGGATGTCTGCTACCGCTGGCTTGACCTCCACAGTCTCCGCCGCAACCCCAAGGGAAGCAGTAGGTATTGATGCAGTGCTATCAAATAAAAAAAATCAAGAGAAAAGATTTTAATATATTTTAATTCCATCAACAAATCCTGATAAAAAAGACAATAAAGCAGTGCATGAGCCCAGGACCAAATGATTGTTGAAAGCATAATATTAGGAAGCAAATCAATAGCGGATCTAGGAAGCATTGAAGAGTGAATGGCCGACCTACCCTTTGCCACGGTCTGTGTTGTCTAATGGGGCCTCCCTCTGTTCTTCTGACATAGAAGGTGTGTGGCTCCCAGGTAGGCTGCAGGGCTGGTCCACAGTGGGCTCAGGACAGCTGCTGTTTGGCTGGACCGCAATGGGCTCACTGAAGCTGCTGCAGGGCTGGTCCACAGCGGGCTCAGGACAGCTGCTGTGAAGCTGGACCACAGTGGGCTCAGGACAGCTGCGGTGAAGCTGGATCCCAGTGGGCTCAGGAAAGATGCTGCAGGGCTGGACCATCATGGGCTCAATGAAGCTGCTGCAGGGCTGGACATCAATGGGCTCAGTGCAGCTGCTGCAGGGCAGGACCAGAATGGGCTCAGGGCAGCTGTTGTGGGGCTGGACCACACTGGGCTCAGGACAGCTGTTGTGGGGCTGGACCACAATAGGCTCAGAACAGCTGCTGTGAGGCTGGTCCACAAATGGGTCAGAGCAGCTTTGACAGGGCTGGACCTCAATGGGCTCAGTGCAGCTGCTGCAGGGCTGGACCTCAATGGGCTCAGTGCAGCTGCTGCAGGGCTGGACCGCAATGGGCTCAGAATAGCTGCTGTGAGGCTGGTCCACAATGGACTCAGTGCAGCTTCTGCAGGGCTGGACCATCATGGGCTCACTGAAGCTGCTGTTGGGCTGGTCCACACTGGGCTCAGGGCAGCTGTTGCAGGGCTGGACCTCAATGGGCTCAGTGTAGCTGCTGCAGAGCTGGACCGCAATGGGCTCAGAATAGCTGCTGTGAGGCTGGTCCACAATGGACTCAGTGCAGCTTCTGCAGGGCTGGACCATCATGGGCTCACTGAAGCTGCTGTTGGGCTGGTCCACACTGGGCTCAGGGCAGCTGTTGTGGGGCTGGTCTACACTGGGCTCACTGAAGCTGCTGTTGGGCTGGTCCACACTGGGCTCAGGGCAGCTGCTGCAGGGCTGGACCACAGTGGGCTCAGGGCAGCTGTTGTGGGGCTGGTCAACACTGGGCTCAGTGCAGCTGCTGCAGGGCTGAACCACAGTGGGCTCAGGGCAGCTGTTGCAGGGCTGGTCCACACTGGGCTCAGTGCAGCTGTTGTGGGGCTGGACAACACTGGGCTCAGGGCAGCTGCTGCAGGGCTGGACCATAGTGGGCTCAGGGAAGCTGAAGAAGGGATGCTTCAGCAGTGCGCGTGGTGTGATGCGCTGGTCACAATCCACATGGAGCATCCTCTTCAACAGGTCCTTGAAGCTGGGCGGGATAGGTTGGCCTGGCCGATATCCTGACTTCAGGTTAAAAGTGAAATGATTAAGCAGATGGGACACAAATGGCCAATGCATTTCCATCTACAGCGTGACTGGATCAACACCTACCTCGACAACCTCCTCCAGGGAGGTGTAAAAGAACGATCTGGGCCGGTCCTTCTTGGGCACCTTGATCATCGTACTCTTCCTAAACTCCCGTTTTGTCTGGAAAATAGCCTCTGTTTTGGTTAACTTCTATTGACCCGTAGATACTGTTAGACAGGTGGACAGACAGACACGTATAGCGATACCTTGAGTCTCCAGAGCGATTCTTTGGTGAAGCACAAAGGAGTTTTGACGCCTTGTTCCAGCATAGCATCAGGAACCTCACCATGGGTCTGTATGATGTATGCCCACTGAAACACGTGAACACATCCTTCCTGTTAGCAATCAACACTTGGATTATGTGGGAGAATATTATTATTGTTCATTCAAAAATATTTCCAATGATCCCCAAAGACTCAGACTTGTAATTTGGACACTGTCTTAGTGTAAAAGGTTTTTGGTATTTTGACTTTGAAACACGCTGTTAGAGTTACCATATCATACTCTGTGTAGCCGGGATAAATGGGGTCGCCAATTAACAATTCGGCTGTCAGGCAACCCAGGGACCACATATCAGTCATGCCTGTGTATGGTAAACCCAGCATGACCTCTGGAGATCTGAAATGAAAGAAAGATAGGAAATTGGAGCAACCATTCTAATTAGTAACCAATAGGAACCAACCAAGTCAGGATGGCTGTCAGTTACTAACCTGTACCAGAGGGTCCCGAAATCGCGGCCAATTTTAGCCTGGGACACATGGATCGATAAGCCGAAGTCGATGATTTTGACTTGAGTGTCCTTTCCTGTCATCATGACGTTCTCCGGCTTCAGGTCGCAATGAATGACCCCACGGGTGCCAAGGTGGTAAAGGGCTGAGGCCAGCTGAAAATCAATATTTTTTGACAGTTACCACTCCGTCCTCCCTAGAACAGCTACAGTATGCTACCCTTATGGCTGCAAAGAACCGAGGTGTAGTAGTGTGTTCTGCCGATGGAGCAGCTTGAAATGTTTATTGTGTGTTGCTAATATTTTCCATATAGGATGAGATACAGTCTGTGAGCCGAGAGGAGGACTTGGGAGCACTGGTTAGCAGTGTAAGAGCGTACTGTAAGTACAGAAAACGTCAAAATAAGGGAAGAATGCATTGGATGAGGTAATGACATATGGATGATGGATGGACAGAAGGGAGCATATAGGCTTAGGTCTGGGGAGTGGTTCTTTGGTTATTTTGCAAACTAACTCGCATGTAATGTAATATTCTTACTTGTTCGCAATTGATAATAACGTCTTTATCTTTCATACTTCAGACTTTCCCAACTCTCTTATTTTGTAAGCGTTAAATTCGGTTTACGGGGGTGCGATTGCCCAAAGAAAAAGGTGACGGCAATGTGTAGCAAAACCTTTCAGACCGCTTGCTATCCCAACGGAGGAGTACTGAAAATAGGAGCGTCTCAGCTCGTTTCCACCGAACGGTTTGGTGCGATCGGTGCGGCTTGGACCAGGATGGCTCGGTTACGTGCCTTGTTCACACAACCTCCGTCTGTCGACGGCAGTGTCGGGAACGTTACTTTAGAAAAGTAATTAGTTATAGTTACTCACTACTTGTTCCAAAAAGTAGCCGAGATAGTAACTGAATAACTCTCTTTACACTCTTTTCTCTTGGCCTTAATGTGTTAGATGGTTGAACTGCCCATTCAAGGCCCTGATATACTTCCAACTGAATTTTAATTTGCCTGGTGGCAAAGGCTGTGGAAAATCTGCCGAATACTACAGAAAATGCCAACTTTTCATCAGATTGGGCCGGACTCGCCATTTTTGCTGCTTCATCGAATCTGTTTGGTGTGTGCGTGTGCGTGTGTGGCGCGCATGTCCTGGCTTGTGTGTAAAAACACTGGCTCAGATTGGCTACCATGAAGCATGATTCTGCCTTAACCAATCATAATCTCTTATCTCGTTGGCAATCCACCCGGTCTCCTCACTTGCAGTTTGTGTTTAGAGCCAGTTTATTCAATCAATTCATGGTAACGCACCGCATTTAACGTGCAGTAACGCTGACGGCGTTGTAACGACGGAAACAGTAATTAGTTCGATTACCCCGTTGGTCGTGGGTAATCGGCCGCCCTGGTCCGAGCCGCACCGATCGCATCGAACCGTTCGGTGGAAATGAGGCATTAATGTCCGCGTCTGAGTGACGGTTAAGCTTCCCGGAAATCATATTTTGCTAGGTTGTGTGGCGAAGTTCATGTATAACATTCATAACAGTTACACTAACTGTGCATTCACACCAAAAGCAGTAAAAGATGCAAAATTGCCAAATAGCTCAAAACGCAGCGCTGTATAAAATATTTAGAGGTCATATCGCTCTTGCGTTTTCTTGCGTATGTTTACTGGGACCATCCACGCCGACGAGAGACATCTAGATTCCGATGGCTGGCGGTCATTTACAGCCGAAACGCTACTAGCTAATTTGCATAGAGTTGAGCTGTTTTCAACTCTCATTTACAGCTTTACAGCTTTAAAGCTATCGCTCAAGCGTTTTTACGCTCCAAAACGCTTTACAGCTTTTGGCCGTGTTCACATCTAGCATTTTTTCAAATCTGCCAGCGCTTGTTTTACATTATATTCCTATGGAGCAGAGCGTTTTTGAAAAGTCGCGGCCGTTTTTTTAAACGCCTCTCCCAGAGTTTTTTTCTGCCATACGGAGCGTTGAAAAAGGTCAACTTTCAGGAAGAAAGCGGCCGACGTCCGGCGTCTTTTGGGCAACTGACCAATCACAAGCGGAACTTTGACACTTTGTCACGAAGGAAACTCTCAACTGTCAAAACAAGAAACAATGGCAGATAAATCACTCGGGAAAGTGCCGTTGGAGCGATTAATAGTTGAAATTACAGAACATGTCGAGATCTACGACATGCCTAATGGGCCCTAGCCTGGATACATAGTAGGCGAGTAACGTCGGGTCTAGAATGGGTTTGTTGCTATAGGCGATAGAAAAACGCTCTTGGCGTTTTTAGGGCAAAAAACGCTGCCAGCTTTTCTTTTTGTTGAAAAAACGGTCGGCCCAACTTTTCCCTATTACATAAAACGCTAGATGTGAACACGGCCTTTGGTGTGAACGCACAGAACATGAGTCATGTCTAACTGTGCGTTCACACCAAAAGCTGTAAAGCGTTTTGAGCGATAAACACCCATTCACTTTCTATTAGACATGAGCGATAAAGCGATTGGAGCGAAAAAACGCTTGAGCGATAGCTTTAAAGCTGTAAAGCTGTAAATGAGAGTTGAAAATGGCTCAACTCTATGCAAATGAGCTAGTAGCGTTTCGGCTGTAAATGACCGCCAGCCAATCGGAATGTAGATCTCTCGTCGGCGTGGGTGGTCCCAGTAAACATACGCGAGAAAACGCGAGAGCGATATGAGCTGTAAATAATTTGGACAGCGTTGCGTTTTGAGCTATTTGGCGATTTTGCATCATTTACAGCTTTTGGTGTGAAACGACGGTTTTCACAGGACCAAAGACCAAAGTTTATTGATTGAATCCAAAGTCTTTTACACAATAAGACACACGCAAGATAACACAAAATACTAGAATGTATTTTGTTTCGAGAGCAACGACGACAGTACAATTGTGTTGAGGTCGAGGTCCAACCTCACCTGTGCTACTATATGTTTGATCTGCATCAGAGGTAGAGTGTTGTCTGCTGTCTGCTCAACGAAGTCCATGAGAGACTGTTCCAGGAGCTCAAACACCAGACAGATGTGGGGACCGTGCTTGAAGACCCCCATCCATCTCACAATCCCACACCTGTCCGGGTCCAGAAATCTGAGCAACCTCAGCATGATAAGCTGAGAATAAAGAGCAGGTTAAAGAGATATTTTACAATGCGATATCACATGAAGAAATAGTACCAAAAAGAAACAAACACAATTAGAATTTTAGCAATATATATTTAAAAAACTATATATTAATGTGTTTTGTTTTACCTCTTGCTTAGCTGCAGCTAACAGCTTCGGGTGTTTTTTTATGATCTTAACAGCCACCTTTTCATTAGTGGTTGTTCGGACACATCTGACCACCTTCCCAAAGCTTCCTTCCCCAAGGAAGTCTTCCACCAGGTAAGAGGAAGACTCGGTCGTTAGCAGGTCGCCTTTTGACACAGAGACTGATTGATCTGGGAGGGAGGGAGGGAGGGAGGGAGGGAGGGAGAGAGAGAGAGAGAGAGAGAGAGAGAGAGAGAGAGAGAGAGAGAGAGAGAGAGAGAGAGAGAGAGAGAGAGAGAGAGAGATACACACACACACACACACACACACACACACTCTCACACGCACACATGCACACACACGCACACACACACACACACACACACACACACACACACACACACACACACACACACACACACACACACACACACACACACACACACTCAAAGAGAGAATAGGACGTGGGGAAAGATATAGAGAGAGAGGACAACAGGAATTAGAAAACGCCTATATTTACATGAAAGCAACATCCGAAGATTGGTTTGTAAATGTTGCAAAGAAATTGTATTGTGTACGGTAATTGTAAAAAAAAATAAAAAAATTGCTAACTAGTTTATGATTATTTTATTTTCTAGTAGGCTACGTCGGGCCATTAACGAAATGTGCGTTAATGTTTCATTAACGAAAGAATTCCGTTTAACGTTACGGTTTAAACGTCAATTGATCATATCGGGTTAACACAAAAATGGTTTTAGGAGGTTCTTCCAAGGGAACCTACATTTCGACAGTTTGTGTCTTAGCAGCGCCCATCCCACCCTGCTCTGTGCATACCAGTATATTTTTGGTTTACCGCTGTGAACGCTTCGGGTCTTCCGAGAGCGCTTCGGCTCAACACCGCCACCTTCAGTTCAGAGAAAGACGCACGTTCAATCTCGATACAAGTTGCACTTGTATCGACCTTTTTCTCACCTGATGGGCTCACCGTCCATACTACACTAGGAAAAAGTCACAAGTCGTTTTGCACAATATCTCTCTTTTTCAACAAAGCTCTCTCTCTCTCTCTCTCTCTCTCTCTCTCTCTCTCTCTCTCTCTCTCTCTCTCTCTCTCTCTCTCTCTCTCTCTCTCTCTCTCTCTCTCTCTCTCTCTCTCTCTCTCTCTCTCTCTCTCTCTCGACTACACGCAATGTCAAATGTTTTCTCTGCACAAACACAAGATATCGCTTAGGAAACAAATTGTGACGAAATATTTGTAAATGCATAATTCTAAATGGATGTTGATTGGTTGCTATGAGTGTTATTAGGAACGTTTTAGTTACGTGACTGCATACAAGTTAATGAGCTATGGGGATGAACATTAATTATGTTTGTTTTCTGTCAGATTAACTAATTCTCAACTGTTTTATCAATCATTGAATTGTTTGAATCACGAGCATGCATTCTAGACATTTTCGAGATGATAATATAATTACCCATGTTATGTAAAAATTTTTTACATAACATGGGTAATTATATTATCATCTCGAAAATAATCTCCAACCATGATCCATTTTTACTAAAAATGGATCATGGTTGGAGATTATTTTCTACACCAGTTCCAAAAGCGAATAATAATACCAAAACATAAAGCATGTGAGAATACATTTCTCGACAAGAAAATAAACACATTCTCTTTTTTTAGGCTACGTACAAAATTTGCGCTCCCGTTTTAAAATGTCCCGGCAATGTGAAAGCATTCAGTTTAACGTTACAGTTTCAACGCCAATTGATAAACCGGGATAACACAAAAAAAGGTTTTAGGAGGTTCTTCCAAGGGAACCTACATTTCGATGATTTGTGTCTTAAGCAGCACCCCCATCAGGTAAAAAAAGACACGCATGTTCAATGTCGAGACCAGCTACCTGATGTGAGGGTAAATCCTCGTCATCCAGAAAGGATGCCAAGTTTTGAAACACAAACAGTTTTCTTTCGATTAATCTTTCTACAACTGCAACTCGTATCGAAATTGAACGTGCGTCTTTCTCTGAACTGAGGGTGGCGGTGTTGAGCCGAGGCGCTCTCGGAAGACCCGAAGCGTTCACAGCGGTACACCAAAAATATACTGGTCTGCACAGAGCAGGGAACTCACCGTCCATACTTCACTAGAAAAAAGTCGAAAGTCGTTTTGCACAATATCTCTCTTTTTCAACAAAAGCTGCTCTCTCTCGACTACTCGCAATGTCAAATGTTTTCTCTGCACAACACAATATATCGCTTAGGAAACAAATTGTGACGTCATATTTGTAAATGCATAATTCTAAATGGATGTTGATTGGTTGCTATGAGTGTTATTACGAACGTTTTAGTCACGTGAAAGGAAAAATACCATCAATAGAAAAAACTGCCAACTGATAAACAAAAAGGGCCCTGGCACGAATATCATCACGTAGTGAGAATGTCTCCCAACTGTCTCTGATGGAGTGAGTGAATGTGTCCTGTAATATACATTTTGTATATCCAACGAAGTCTTGGAGACATTGGGAAGTTGGTAATAACATGCTGTAACGGGAAGGCACTTGTAGGGGGACTGTATTGTAATAACACATATGAAAACAGAAGAATCCTCTCTAGGCAATAAGGTTATTATCCTTGCTTTAATAAAAAAAATAAAAAAAACATTAGGATCCCTATCAGGGCCGCTAACCGGCTTACCAAAAGTCGTTAATTTGTATCCAACTGGCAGAGGCATACGGTCAGGGAAAAACAAACAGAAGGGGCTCTATCTATCTATCTATCCTGGATGCATTATCCGTCTATTATATCTACGTATGGGTGGATCACTTATTCGCCACTAGATGGAGCCGGAGGGCAGGCATGGAAATCCTCTCCTTCCATGAACTATTCTAAATTATTCAATTAATTCCCCACCATACATTACAAATATTTATTGCTGTTAAACCACAGTATTGGTTAAAAGCTGTGAATAAACCCCTTATTTGACTAGTACACAGAGATGTAGTTCAAGGTTGCAGTACCAAAGGCAATATTTCGTGGACTCAAATGTCAAATTGGGGCAGATACCCGGACTACGGCGTCTGTGGGGAGACAGAAAGTATCCATGCAGGCTATTGGCAGTGCGTTGACGGGGCGGAGCGAGTGCTTGAGCAAAATACAAAAATCAAGTGTCCGACATCTCTGGTTCCGAGTCACGATTAGTTTGCATGCAAGGACTGACTGGATAGTGGAAGGGTCGAATTAAGGTTGAGATAGTTTTTTGGAAAGAACCCCGTGCAGTCACAATAACCACCGAGGTACGTGTGTCAAACCAGGCAAAATAATGTCCTATTATGATTATGGAGTTGTATGAGTGCTTATGCTAAATGTAAGCTGCAGATATGACCAGCCTGAGTTCACAGCGTTTTAACTCCAACACAATCCTGTGAATGTATTGCTTTTTCTGGTTAAATATAGCTGTCCTGCACCATAACACTTTAACATGTTGACCTCGCTTGCAGCCCTTCTTCGCTTTCATTTACGATAAACAACAAGTTATAGATTGTGTCTCTACTCTCTGCTTTCTACCAAAGGTTTTGGTTCGGAACATTACAGGTTGAATGTCAGGAAGTGTAGGCTTTCAATTGCAGAATGAAATGTATCCTTCAACGATGAAAAGAACGGCATGTCCCATCTGTATTCTCACTCTCTGATTCTTTCTATTTGAAACCCACCAATTTCGAGTTATATCATTCAGAGCTTGATCTACGACTTAGATTTATCCTACTTTATATCAGCTCTTCATCAGTGGCCCATACACCCTGTAGTGTGTGTGTGTGTGTGTGTGTGTGTGTGTGTGTGTGTGTGTGTGTGTGTGTGTGTGTGTGTGTGTGTGTGTGTGTGTGTGTGTGTGTGTGTGTGTGTGTGTGTGTATATATATATATGTATATATATATATAGATATAGATATAGATATAGATATATAGATATATATATATCTTTATGTTTTAACATTATTTGTGTTTGTGCCTGAATTAAGGTTTAAGCATGTTCGATTTGCATTGCAGTTGTGTCGTTTATGTTTGCATAAAATAATAACTGCAAGACAAAAATTAATGACATTAAAAAATAGTATTTATAACTTTCAACATGTAATTGTCATTCAATATGCATTTTATAACCGTCGGAAACGGCATGTGTTTCAGCTTGGATCCATCTTTTCACTCATTTAGGAATAGCGTTCCCTGTCGAGTCAAGATGGCTGAAACTGAGGGGAAGTTCGACTTCGCTATTGACCGGGGTGGCACCTTCACCGATGTGTTCGCCAGGCTTCCAGATGGTAGCGAGCGCGTCCTCAAACTTCTGTCTCGGGACCCCCAGAACTACAAGGACGCTCCCACAGAGGGGATTCGCAGAGTATTGGAGGAGGTGAGCTGAACGAGAAGCGGTACTAAGTATGTGTGTGTGAGTGGTGGAAATGGCTTTGGTTGGGCCCTCTTGGCAGTGATGCCTGTTTGTCAGAGCCGTGAATAACCTGTAAACCAATAGAGGATACAAGGACGTGTGTGTGTGTGTGTGTGTGTGTGTGTGTGTGTGTGTGTGTGTGTGTGTGTGTGTGTGTGTGTGTGTGTGTGTGTGTGTGTGTGTGTGTGTGTGTGTGTGTGTGTGTGTGTGTGTGTGTGTGTCCCTGTCTGTCTGTCTATTGAACCTTTTTAAAATGTGCTTGCATGCTTAAACCTGAATGCATATATTTTATAATTGTCGCTTCCCAATTTGACTGTTGCCATACTTTTTACCGTTTTTGTTGTTGCTGTTTTGGTGTCTGTTTGGACAGGAAACTGGCAAGTTTTTCCCACGGGAGCAGCCGGTGGACACCTCTCTGATTGGCTGGATCAGAATGGGCACCACAGTGGCGACCAATGCGCTGCTGGAAAGAGAAGGAGAAAGGACCGCCCTTCTGGTCACGAAGGGGTTTAAGGATCTGCTGCACATCGGCACACAGGCCAGGCCCAAGCTCTTTGATCTGGTTAGCAGTAACTGGTTTTATTTCTCTCTTAGTCAAGTCTTCAGAAGGAAGCTCTCAAGCATCCATACACATCATCATCGATTGCTACAGACTTTTTATCAGTACTGATAAATATGGTTATGCCACTGTGTTGTGTTAGGAAACACGACACTGTGTTGAAACTCTTTTGACAGTCAATCATTCACTTCATAATCTTAAGATTTATTATGAAAATCACTTCCATGGTACACCATCATAGATAATTCATGGATGGGTTACTACCGATCTGGGACAGGGCCAATGATTATCAGCAGCAAATTGTGTAATAAAGTAATGTTAAGATTACATAACATACGCCGCTAAAAAACAATACTTTAGTTATTTCCCTTTTTTATTATGCCTCAGTAATGTAGTACTATGAGCTTAGCATTGGCGTTGACAATTATTTAGGTTTACATACTGACTCAAACCAAAGGAATGCAGGGTTTGGACTGTTTTCTAAGTAGGCATGCTGGTGTGGTCCAATAGCTAATGTGTTGAAGAGAGTGCTGCTGGAGTTTGCTCCCGAGACCGGTTTTCCATTAGTGGATTCTGTGCTCACTTATAAATCCTGGTCTCAGCTGTTAATGTCTGTAAATTATATATTGTCTGCGCAGCTAAAGCTGACCCCCTGTGCGAAACATGTATAAATTACACTGAACAACCCCAAAGCCACCCTGACCATATCGCTTCAGCTCTTATCTAATCTTAAAAGGGTCGACTGTTATACTTTTCTACGTTTGTCAGAGCAAAAGATACCGTCCACTATACAGAGGTTAAACACATAGTTGTTTTTTTACAAGACAACTTTAAAGAAATATACAGCCTTAATCTATTCTTAGAATACCCGCTAACACTTTTCTGGTCATGTGTGTGTGTGTACTTTTAAGCCGCATTTCCTAAAACTTAAACAGCGCTTAACGTTCTCAGGGGGATGTGAATGTAAGCATGCAAACAGTGCGGGGCCGCTTTGAACCTGTGTTTCGAACATGACACCACAGGAGATGTCCATGCCTGACGTGCTCTATGAGGAGGTCATCGAGGTCGACGAGAGAGTCGTCCTCAAACAGGAGGGCTGCCAGCTCCCTAGGAAAGACCCAAAACGTACCGTCAAAGGTATGTCATAAGTACCTGGGCTTAGCTGGCTCTGACCGGAAGACATTCATACTAGAGCCCAAACTATTTATTTGTTGGCTAATTTTAGCCAATGTGTAAAGGCCAATATTTGCCTATCAGAGATATATCGATTTTGGCGTATCTGTTTACAGATATGAAAGGAATGTTGTGAATTTATTAACACAATCACCGCTTTATAAATCCTCTAAAACCTCTCAACAGAGCACATCCGTAAAAACACTCCCAACACTAACAGTTTTACATCATGTTCTTTGTGGAGATTAAAGGTTGATATATCCATATTTTGAATATCGGACGATCTATTGATATCGGTATCAGCATCGGCCTCTAATATCCAGTATCGGTCGGGCTCTATTGTATGCCTTAGTGGGTGGCGCTCACTGTGTTCTCTGTGGTGCGTTCTCTTCAGGCAGCACAGGGGATTCTCTGGAGGTGTGGAGAGAGCTGGATCTGAAGAGTGTTGAAAAGGACTTGAAGGGAGTTCTGTCTCGTGGTATCACCAGCCTGGCCGTCCTCCTGTTGCACTCGTATACGTCAGTAGTATGACTTGTATCTAACTTAAACTTTGCAATGTATATAAACATTGAAAAATGTACTTTCTTCCCGACTTCTGACTCCTGGGCGCTGTATCTCACTCTCTCATCCGGTCACTTTCTCTTACAAACAATGTTTGACATGCACTCCTTTCAACTTTTCTCTTATCTACCTTAGAGTCTTATCAATTGTTATTTTGCCAGCGGCTAATTTTATGAGCAATATATTTTCCTTATCATGCTACTGAGTTACTTGAATAACTGTTTCACTCCCTTGCATTCACACTGGTATTTTGAATGTTTTTGTCTATATCTTTTGCTGTAGCATAGAATTGTTGAGTGCTGTGTTGAGTTGTGTGTTGAATGGTGTATGGTGGTGAACTGTTTCTCATCATATAGTTCACAGGCAGGATGAGGCTCATGGAAAAATACCTGAACAAAAATACAGTCTGTTCCTTCTCTTAGATTCCCGACCATTGTCATTATCATAACCCTGCTGCGTTTGCTCTCATATAGCACATTCACCTTTCACCTGTTTCACAATGTTTTAAGAAGCTTCAAAGTATGAAAGAGATCTTGGGGCAAGGCGTCAGCTTACCATTGAGATTTGGCGAAGTGAAAGGTTGGATACGGGCATGTATAGATAGTAGGAAAAGGTGGATGGGGGCAGTGGGAAGGATAAACGGTACGCCCCCCTGCGTCAACACGGTTACATAAGAATCACATGATGGACATGCGTGCACACATCACTCTGAACTGCTCTTTCTTTCTTTCTTTCTTTCTTTCTTTCTTTCTTTCTTTCTTTCTTTCTTTCTTTCTTTCTTTCTTTCTTTCTTTCTTTCTTTCTTTCTTTCTTTCTTTATTTTCTTTACCCCTGTCCTCCCTCCCTCTCTCCCCCACTTCCTCCCTCCTCTCCCCCCCACTCTCTCCTCCCCCTCCCTCCCACTCTCCCCCCCCCCCCCCCCCCACCCCATCACTCCCTACCTCTCCCTCCCTCCCTCCCTCCCTCCCTCCCTCTCTCCCCCACCAGATGGTCGGCCCATGAGAAGGCGGTGGGGGCGTTGGCGCGGCGCCTGGGCTTCTCACAGGTGTCCCTGTCCAGCGAGGTCATGCCCATGGTGCGGGCCGTGCCCCGGGGCTACACCGTGTGTGCCGACGCCTACCTCACGCCCAAGATCCGGCAGTACCTCAAGGGCTTCACCTCGGGCTTCAAGGGTGGCCTGAAGGTCAGCCGGAGCTGTGTGTGTGTGTGTGTGTGTGTGTGTGAGAGAAATGTCAAACAATGATACGGTTCATGCTTACACCTGACACTGCCTCCCCTGCTGCTATAATGACCCTGCAATTCAAACGTTAATTTTTTTCCTTGTACGTCACGGGTGTGCACTACGAAGAACCTAAACTATTTACAAATATTACTGGGAAATATGTACATCATTTTGACCCAAACTGCATTTCAGCATTTTAAAACTTTAAAAGCTTCACACAAGTTAACCTTTCACCCCCCCCCCCCCCCCCCCCCCCCCCCCCCCCGGCAGGACGTGGATGTGCTGTTCATGCAGTCCGACGGGGGCCTGACCCCCATGGAGCAGTTCTGCGGCTCGCGGGCCGTGCTGTCGGGCCCCGCGGGGGGTGTGGTGGGGTACGCCATCACCTCGTACAGCCAGACGGAGCAGAAGGCCGTCATCGGGTTTGACATGGGAGGTGGGTAGCACGGGTGACCCTATAGTGCTAGCATGTTGCTAATGTTAGTGAAAAAATATTCTGTAACGCTACACAGGAAGCATTGATCTGAAAGCAGTAGCGCCGAGATCATTTATTGGCCATGTGCCACAGCGACCACTGGCATACCATGGCACGGCATATGCCGTTCAGGAACGGTAACTGCCGTGCCACAGGCCAATAAACGATCTCGGCGTCTCTTTCTGAAAGTGTGAAATCTAAAGGTGTCCGTGCCACATAAAAAATACAGATTGTGTGGTTGTATAATTTATACGATTTTTGTAAAAAAAAAAAAAAAGGTGCATATTCATATTCACATGTTCAAACAATTATTGAAAGAGGCTGTTATTGTGCAACCACATTTGACGTTCCATTTTTCTTTGCTTGTTCTATACATTATTTGACTATGTGAACAAAGTGAATATGTCAACACACCTTGTCGTGGCCTGGGTTCAATCCCACATGCAGTCCTCTGCGACATATCATCCCCTCTCTCTTTCATCCCACTTTCCCCTATGTCTTTATTGTCTGAAAAGCAAAAGCACATTTAAAAAAAAACATCAACCAAATCCAAACCAAAAAAAAAAAAGAAAAACCAACTATAAAGTTTAATTCCTTCTCTTTCATCCGACTTTCCACTCCTTCCTCACCATCCTGCTCATGATTTCAAACAAGTCAAATGAGCATTCATACGGCGCATTAAAACCAGGCAGAGCCAGGTCCGCCCTACCCCAGTATAAACCCCCTTCATGGTGGCCCCTCCAGGAACGTCCACGGACGTGAGTCGCTACGCGGGGCAGTACGAGCACGTGTTCGAGGCCACCACGGCGGGCGTGACGCTGCAGGCGCCCCAGCTGGACATCAACACGGTGGCGGCCGGTGGTGGATCCCGCCTCTTCTTCAGGTCAGCCGCTGAACGCTGGGGCGAGGTGCTCTGACACGGAGCCAACCCTAACCTGAGAAGCACGTCCTTAGGGCATCATATCTCGTCGCAGGCGTTTCTGTAGTAATATAGTGATCGTTTTTAATTTTTTTAATAGTTGTGGATTCTGACATTTACAATTATGTTTATGTAATTCACATTGGATGCATGTTTAATTGCAAAATAACAAAGGGTGAGCGAAATAATGAAGGAATATACTACCTCAAGGTTTAAAGGGCTTTATTTGCATGGGAAATGAAAAGTTAAAACAATGTTAAAATACAAAAATGGAATTCTATCTCTAAGTTATTAAAATAATCTCTCACTCAGGTCGGGGATGTTTGTGGTGGGGCCAGAGTCTGCAGGGGCACATCCTGGGCCCTCCTGCTACAGAAAGGGTAACCTTTGACCTTTTATCTCACTTTCCCTGGTTCTTCATTCAACCTAGTCTCCCTCCCTCCCTCCCTCCCTGTTCAGCTCTTGTCTCCTTTTTAGATCAGTCAAGCTTTCACAGTCGTACACATTCCTCTGCTTGGCAGAAGTTCTCCAGACTAAAATCATTCTACATAATGCATCCATCGTTGTCCACAAATTTGTTTGATATGTTTAAGTGTTATGTTGCATCCTTTATATTATCCTTCACGCTTAAGGGTTATGAAAATATCTCTTGTTGACCTTAATACCTTTTGTATACAAAATGAACATGGTGAACTATTATCGCAGAGTTGTACAGTAAAACACAGACTGAACTATTAACGTAACCAGTACTGGGAAAAGCTGGTCCAGCTCCCAGTTACCGGTACTGGGATAGCTTTTCCCAGTACAGCTAACATTGATAGCTTCTAAAGAGTCTAAATGCCCTCTTGTGCTTCTCCCAGGCGGTCCTTTAACCGTGACGGACGCTAATCTGGTGCTGGGCCGTCTGATGCCAAGCTTCTTCCCCCGGATCTTCGGCCCGGGGGAGGATCAGCCTCTGTCCCTGGAGGAGTCCCTCAAGCACTTCCGCAGCCTGGCCAAGGACATCAACCACTTCCTGTCTTCCAGCCAATCACAGGTGTCCTAGCTTTTTCTTTGTTTCTTCCACAATGGATTTTTTTGCCCTTGTGTACTAATCACATGGGCAGAATATGAAGACTCGACAATAGTCTCATCCAGGGAATATTTCTCTATAAACTGTTTTATTCTGACCCTCCCACTAAAACGATAGCTATATATATATAACTGAAGCTACAACTGTAACCACTAGAGGCTGCTAATGAGAACACTTCCAAAGTGAAGGTTTAAACAAACATGTTTATGCTTTATTACTTAACATCTGTCATTTATTTAATGACCAAATGTCTTGTAATATAATTTGTTATAATGTCCCATTACAGTCCAATGGCAGTGAGAGCGGCAAAAGAAAGTGTCCAGATAGCAAGTCTGTGATGACGGTGGAGGAGGTCGCCATGGGATTCATCCGAGTGGCTAATGAGGCGATGTGCCGGCCAATCAGAGCCCTGACGCAGGTATCGTGGGCGTTTATTTTATATGCTTTATAGTCGAGAAAATGTTCATTGAGATTGTCGGATCAAAAATGTCTCTTTGTATATTGAAGCCTGTGTCTTTGCTTTCATTTTGAATGTATTAATTCGCATGATAATATAACATTGACTGAATGACATCTGACTCTCCCATCACAGGCCAAAGGTCACGATACATCCCAACATGTCCTGGCTTGTTTCGGAGGTGCGGGCGGGCAGCACGCATGTGCCATCGCCAGAGCCCTCGGCATGAAGTCAGTCTTCATACACAAGTAAGGCCCGAGGCATGTTTGTGTATTTGTGTGTGGAAACTGTTACATAAAAGAGACAGTTTCCTGGGAAAAGAAACGACTAAACGACTGAAAAAATAATGACACTCTAAACCAAACTTCAAGCGCTCAAACTCTGTTGTCTGATTCCATTCATCAATAAACACAAAGCCTGTATTGTCGTCCTCAGAATAAACCTGAACTGAAGAACAATACAATGAAATGGGTGTTTTACACATGTAAACAAACCATTTTCTATGTATTCTTTAGTTTGGGAGTATTCTGTAACACTCCATATCGACTGGCTCCCCAAAGCGAGGTCTACCATGTCTCTCATTCCCCCCCCCCCCCCCCCCCCGTGTGTCCCAGGTACAGCGGGGTCCTCTCTGCCTACGGCCTGGCCCTGGCCGACGTGGTGGAGGAGGTTCAGGAGCCCTGCTCGCTGCAGTACAGCCAGGCCTCCTACAAGGAGCTGGACCGCAGGGTGGATGAGCTCACCCGGCGCTGCA